>NC_080174.1:79930739-80223239 GCF_950295315.1 Erinaceus europaeus | reverse complement strand
CTGATGCCTATGAGACCCTGCTACTGTTCTTCTGATTGTTTCTTAGCGAGGATCTTGGGTCATAGTGCCTTATTCATACTCACAGGTAAATATAGAAACCATCTATATAGGGTAGGTTCCTTCACTGTAGTAATTAAAAAGTAAAAAGTATTCTCATGGACTTTTGCTGGGGTGGAAACAAATGGGAGGTTTATTAGATCATGGTTATTTAGGTGCAGTAAAATGGGCAGAAGAGCAAAAATTGGCTAGTTATGATGGCTGGGAGACCCGAGTCCATGTTACCAGAGCTTGGTTACATGTGTTCAGGTCCCCAGGGGAATCGGTATGGTGGGTCCCAGAGAGAAGGAGAGCAAGCAAAGAGCAGCAGTAACAAAGACAGAAAGAACAGAGAACAATTTCCAGCAGACACTCCCTTAAATAAACTTCCTTATGGGTTTGTGTAAGTCCATTGTATGTTCCTCAGGCTGATCTCAGCCTTAAACAGATTACGTTCATGCCCCAACACTTAACGGATAGACAAGAAAGCTAACAGTCAATGTCCTGGGTAGGTTGCCCCAGAAAACAAAATCGAGTCTCTGTGAGTCTGTGGAGGTTTTTGTGCAACAAGGGTATGGGAATAGCTCTCAGCATCAACCCCTGCAGGGATGTAAGTGAAGAAGGGGCTGAGGAAGCAGTTAATATCCAAGCAGACCCAAAAAGGTTCTAGCTAAATCCTATGGAGGCCCCAGAAACTGTGATGGCCTTGTATAACTATCCATGTCTGTGTACTGTGGTCAGGCATTTGCCAGTCTGCAATGTTCAACCAGTAAGTGAACATGGGATTTCTCAGAAAAAGTGTAGAGATGAAGATAGGTGGGCCTTCCAGCTAATGACAAACTCAAGAGTGGTCTTCAGCTGAGAACTGTCAGCCTCCAATGTTCTTTATAGCTTGTGGGTGTAGGAAGTTGTGCCACAGCCTCTGCCAATCACCAAGAGGACCAATAAATTCCAGCTGTGAATTTAGTGGCAGAATTAAGGCTGTAATTCATGAGTCCCCATCCATAATTCTACTTATTTCCAAAATGGCTGGGAGAATGTCTCATTTTGTGAATCTATTGAGCACATGCAGAAATATCCCTTCTTGTTCAGAACAACAGAAGGAAGGGAATCGTAGCCAAGACAACACGGCTCTTCTTGTTTTCTTTTCTAGCTATCTAGTGATAGAAAAAAAAATTTAGGTATACAAAAATTCAATGAATGAAACAGAGAGGCATTTGTTGTTTGACTCTGAACTCATGTTGTTATATCTGTTTTGGCCTTCAGAGATCCTTGCCTATTGTGCCAGGACAGGGAAGAACAAGATAAAAAAAAAAAAAGTGCATAAATATGGTTGACTGTAAACCTAATCAATTTGATCTGATCTGATTTGGGACCCATATTCAGCTTTGGAGCCTATGTGACCTCTGCATCCCTATAGATCTGATCTCACATTCTGTGGTCATGAGTAGGACTGTGCCAAGCTGCCCCAATTTCAGGACCCATCTTCCTCAGGTGGGGAGTATGTTGTCCAGCCTCCCTTTGGAAGATGGAACATTCTCTACCATTGTTGATCCATGTTGAGGGCAAGGTCCTATGGGGGCCCACAAAGGGGTCTATTGTGTTGTTCCTGATAGAGATGACTGGTAACAATGGAGAGAGGGATTTATTCGAGGTCTAGGCCCATCATGTCTCTTTGGGAATCTCAGGACTCTCTGACTAGGGCCCCAGCTGATGGGGTGGCATGATAGTGACTAAAGAGTCATCATTAAAGTATGCCTGTCTCTTGCCCTTATTCAACTTTTGCAAACCGTGCTTTGATAAGATTAGCTTTGGAGTGAGTGAGGGAAGTATAATAGGAAGTAGGTGAGGCGGGTATCTAAGTTTAAGTAGACACTATTTCATTAGGAACGTTATTGTGTCTTTTTAGGTCTTTGTACTTGCTTGCTGCATATACTGACTCATTGTAGACTATTGTGAACTTTTGCTTTCAGGTATATATTTTGCCATAATTTATGGATACATGTGAACATATGCCTTATCTCATGGGAGCCAGTCTATATCTAGGCTTTAGGACTTTGTTAGGAAGTGAACCACCTGAAATGAAATTAGAGAAT
The DNA here is from genome assembly GCF_950295315.1 of Erinaceus europaeus. Lineage (NCBI taxonomy): Eukaryota > Metazoa > Chordata > Mammalia > Eulipotyphla > Erinaceidae > Erinaceus > Erinaceus europaeus. The sequence continues at coordinate 80,221,107 of NC_080174.1, read as the reverse complement.
CCTATGAAAGGAAAGGTCTCACCTGAGTAATGAGGCTGAAGGGTTGACATTCCATGCCTGACTTCTCTGGACACAGTCTGAAGTGAAGCATGCTGAGGTGATACTTGATTAGGTTGAGATCAGCAGATGGAATATCTGGTATGAATTGAGAGAAGTATGCAGGAAAGTGAGCCCCACCCTAGAGGTTCCAGGACTGGGGGAAATATGTATACCTTTCCCATATGTGGGAGCTGCTCTCTTCCCTGATCCAGCTTCCTGGTCCTTTTTCCAGCCATGACATCATCTCCCTATACAATAACTTAGATCCACCTGCATATCATTTTTCAGGCTCAGGAATAAAAAAAAACTAGTATAGTCATGGGATCTTTGGAATATAACTAAAACAGGACTACTAATTATCAGAGACCCCCCCCCCCTTCATCTGAACTATTCCAGCCTTTAGGTTCATGATTAGTCAACAATTTGTTTGGCTCTATATGTTAACTCTGTTTTCAGCCACCAGGTTCCAGATGCTAATATGATGCTAACCAGACTTCCCTGGGAAGACGACCCCACCAGTGTGTCTTGGAGCCCTGCTTCCCCAGAGCCCTTCCCCACTAGGGAAAGAGAGAGGTAGGCTGGGAGTATGGGTTGACCTGCCAATGCCCATGTTCACTGAGAAAGCAATTACAGAAGCCAGACCTTCCACCTTCTGTACTTCATAATGACCCTGGGTCCATACTCCCAGAGAGATAAAGAATAGGAAAGCTATTAAAGGAGACGATGGGATACAGAGTTCTGGTGGTGGAAATTGTGTGGAGTTGTACCCCTCTTGTCCTAAGTTTTTTTGTCAGTGTTTCCTGTTATAAATAGAAATTTAAAAAAATATATCTGAGATTTGTCCCATCAAGGCTCAGATACAAAGGTACCTGCATGCTCCAGAGGTTCCAATTCATCACCATCGTGTTTCCTGCCAGTAGAATAGAAAAATGACAATAGCTGGAAGAAGAAAATCTACTCTTTTTTCGAAACATGTTATATATTTATATAGGTATTAAGAATATTGAGACAACAACAGAGGTAGGATTTCTGCATCCACTCTGGGCAGCTTTCCTTCCACCTTTCTTTTGATTAGTGCAGTTACTTCCTCTACCACCTCTACATACCCACTTGAAATGTAGCTATGGTTAAGAAACTGTTTTCATTTGCTCTGCCTCCTTTGTCTTCTTTCTTTCCCCCGTCTTGTCCTCCTTTCCAACATTGCTGGAGTTCCTCTTATAATGTATAAGCACTGTGCTAGTTGTTAAGAGGCTGCAGCTGTAGTTAAGGTATCTGTTCTTGAAACAGGTGGAGAAAATATTCCAGTCTGAGGTGATAAACACGGTGATGAAATCATACCGTATAAAGAGGGGTGAGGGCACCATAGTTAGTGTGGGGAAGGAGGAAGGAGGCAGAGCAGGCTGGTTTCCTTCAAGAAGTTATGCCATTGAGTTGCAGGGAAGTACCACAGACAAAAAAAGTCTGAGACGGGCACTAGTGTCAGCTGTGGAGTCCAAAGGAAGAACATCAAAGATGTGAGAGAGACTTTGCTAACCTGAAAACAGAGATAAGGTCAGATGAGTTTAGTTAGCTTGAAGAGTCTCACCTTGCCCGATCACTCCATTGTCTTTATTTTTTCTTTTAAGATATAATTACTCACTAACGAAAGATAGGAATAGAGTACGAGGGAGAAGCGGAGCACCATTCTTGTTCCCTGTACTACCAGGGATCCAACTCCAGTGCTTTCTCCATTGTCTTGGGTTACCTGCATTTTATGTTTCCTCTGTGAATGGATCTGTAGGTCACCATCTGTTTTCAAATAACTCAAGCTAAGAATAGCTTTCACCTTTTAAATGTTTGTGGCAAAATAGGACAGAAACATGACTGATGCATTGTGACACATTAAAATGTTATGAAATGCAAAGTTCAGTGTCTATAGTAAAGTTTTATTGCTTTTACATGCTCACAAACTTACATGCTGTTTACAGTAGCTTCCACACTGCAATGGCACAGAGGAGACTCTATGATGGAGAGCGTGTGGAGATGTGAAAAGCCTAAAACAGTTTCTGTCTGGATCTTTTATAGGCAAAGTGGACTCATTCCTGGCCTGCTGGAGGGGACGTTGTACTTGGAGTCCAGCCGACTGGTATTCAAATCCCGAATCTTCAATTTCTAGCATTATGACCATCAACAAGTTAAAAAAAATGTACATGTGTCAGTTTGTTCACTTGAGAAATGTTACATAGCAATACTCTGCAGACTTAAGAACCCTGAAGGTGATCTTGTCAAAGCTCCTGGGAATAATAATGCTGGAATAAGATTGTTGAAAACAGTTAATGATAATTTCAAACCAGTGTGAGCTATTAATAACATTAGTGATAAGATAAACATGATAACATTGTGAACTGCCATATTCATTGCCAGAATGGCTGTTTTGGGAATTATCAGTTAAAAAGTATTTTCTGTTAATAGATTAACAGAAAAAGAGAAAGTTGTATTTGTGAGTGAGAATAGAAAACTGTGAGGGAACAGAGACAAGCAGTTGCTAAAACTCCTCAAAATAATCTAATAATTATAGCTAAATTGACTGAATGTCTGCTATGACACACTGCTAAGTACTTTTACATCTGAAATTTCATCTGATCATCCTTGAGCATATGAGGTAGAACTGTTGCCTCTTTATTTTTCAGATGAGGAGCTGAGGCTTAGAATACTTAAGTAAGTTAGATAAACTTAAACAGTCAGTAGGTCAGGTCATGACTTGAACCCAGAATGGTCTAATGCCAAAACTGTTTCCGAAAACATTCCCTGTGTTTATGGAAACATGTTTGAGTGAGAAGCAGGGACTGACGTTTCAGGACCAACAAGTCTTCCTGGTGAGTAGTGTGTTGGAGCATCACTCTGAGTTCAATTTTTTCTATCTATCTATCTATCTATCTATCTATCTATCTATCTATCTATCTATCTGTCTATCTAGTCTTCCTTCCTTTCTTTCTTTTAAAGATTTTTATTTGTTTATTTATGAGAGAGACCGGGGGAGAGAGATGGAGAAAGAACAAGACAGCACTCTGGTATATGCTGCTGGGGATTGAACTCAGAAGTTCATGCTTGAGAGTCCAGTGCTTTAAATCCACTGCATCACCTCCCGGACCACTGAGTCTATTTCTGCAGAAGTGCCAAGTTAAGAAAATGTTGTTGTAGTTGCTTAAAACCACTTAAAAAAAAAAAAAGTCCTCAGAGCTTTCTCATGAGAACCATATCCACGTTCATTCCTTAAGGGAGACTCTGTCAGGTGTGGTTCTGTGTGCAATCTCTTAAGTATGGATGGGGACATGGGTATGGCTGCCAGGGAAAAGGGCGGATGGAGGATTGGCAGTGTAACTGGATAAAATATTGTGATTAATAAATGAAATCTGTTTGGTTTTCAAGTGTTATTTATTTACATGGGGGTATGATTTTAAACAACTCTTCCCAAAATGAAGTCCAGATATACTGGCTTTAATTTGGTCATTGTGATTATGCATATGCATTTTCAAAAAGATGGGAGAGTGATATGCCAAAACATTCAGTAGTTTTTCTGTTTCTGGGCTGAAAAGAATGTGAGAAGTATTATTACTTTAGTCTATTTTTTATGTCTAGTATTTTAAAGTCATGTTTGTATAATTGTGCATAAGTAAGAAAATATATGTGATATAAGACTATCTACCCAAAACTTCATCTTCACATTATGATTTTTAAAAAATTTTTTAAAAAATATTTATTGATTCCCTTTTGTTGTCCTTGTTTTATTGTTGCAGTTATGATTGTTGTTGTTATTGATACCATCGTTGTTGGCTAGAAAGAGAGAAATGGAGAGAGGAGGGGAAGACAGAGGGGGAGAGAAAGACACCCGCACACTTGCTTCACCGCCTGTGAAGCGACTCCCCTCCAGGTGGGGAGCCCGCCCGGCTGGAACCTGGATCCTTACGCTTGTCCTTGCGCTTTGTGCCACATGCGCTTAACTCACTGCGCTACCACCCGAATCCCAAATTATAATTTTTTTAAAGATAGAAACAGAGGCAGAAAGGCTGAAAGAGACCACAGCACTGAAGCTTCCTTCAGTGGAGTGGGGGCTGGGTTTGGGCTTGAATCACACACATGCCAAAGTTTCTCAACATCCAAATGAACTATTTCACCAGCCCTCTTCAGATTCTTTAGTACCACATTTCACCTAGTGAACTACCATGAATGTGCACCAATCATAACATACACAATATCTGTTTGTCTTAGCATTATTTGAGGTAGAGAAAAATTAGAATATGTGTTCTGCGTGGCACAATGACTTTAAAGTTTATTATGTAGTCATGAACGAAAATGTTCACAAATGGAAAAAAATGCTTATTCTATAAATAAAGCTGTAAATAAAGCTGGATGCAAAACTGAACATACATAATGAACACAGTTTAGTGAAACAATCTACTCATTAAAATACAGAAAACACATTCAAGTGTTAATGATTGTGTATATAATTGGTGGTATTATAAAAAATTCCCATTTTTTTTCTCTTCTGCAATTTCAAAAGCCCCTTTAATTAAGGAGTATTATTTCTATAATCAAGATAGACACACAAAGTTGTTGAAATTTAAAATCTGTGTTGATTGGTGATTAGTTTTTTTTTTAAAAAAAATTCTTCCTCTCCCTCCACAGCTCACTGCTTGAAATTTCATCTCAGTGATCTTTTTCATTTTTTAAAAAAAATCTTTGCCGGGAGTTGGGTGGTAGCACAGCAGGTTAAGCGCACGTGGCGCGAAGCTCAAGAACCTGTGTAAAGATCCCTGTTCGAGGCCCCTGCTCCCCACCTGTGTGTGTGTGGGGGGGGGGACGGGGCAATGAAGCAGGTCCGCAGGTGTCTATCTTTCTCTCCCCCCTCTGTCTTCTCCTTTCTCCATTTCTCTCTGTCCTATCTAACAACAATGGCATCAATAACAACAACAATAATAACTACAACAACAATAAAAACAACAAGGGCAACAAAAGGGAAAATAAATTAAAAAAAAGAAAAATTTACAAAAAAAATTTTTTGCCAACAGCTATTGCTGGGGTTCTATAATTGCATGACCCCACCATTCCAGGTACCAATTTTTTAAATAGAAGATGAAAGGTAGAGAGAGATAGAGATACATAGAGAGGAAAGATACCTGCAACTCTGCTGGATGGCTCCCTCATGCTGGTGGGGATTGGGGCCTTGAACCCTGGTCCTTGCACATAGTAATGCTTTACTGGGTGTAACACCACCCAGACCCCTCAGCAGTCTCTTCTGTTTAATTGCCTATTTGACAGGTTTGTCACAAGAAACTTGGTAAGAATCCCACCAACCAGGAGAACAAGAGGTGTAGATGGGGTCATGCCACTTTCTAACTTATCACATGGTTCTAGGTGAAAGCCTTTTTCTTTTTCTTAGCCTAATATTATTATTATTATTATTATTATTTATAAAAGGATGGAGCCTACCATAGATCATGGGACCCTCAGCATTGGAATGAGAGAGATTTTAGGACAGTGGGTGCTGCATGCAATCTGGATCCTTCCCTCCAACCCAACCCAGCACAGTTTTATCTTGATGGTTTCCTTTTTGTGTTTACTGGAGAAATTCATGCGACGAATGATTACACTGATAATAAAAATGTCAAAACTCAGGACCAGCCTGCGGTGCACCCAGATGCAGGCACACATTACTATGAACAAGGACTGGGGTTCTGGTCCCCTGGTCCCCCATCTGTAAGGGGAAAGTTTCGAGAGTGGTGAAGCAACACTGCAGGTATCTTCCATTCTCTCTTCTCTGTCTCCTCTTCCCTCTCAATATCTCTCTGTCCTGCCAAATAAAAGAAACAACAACAACAACAGTAAAATAAAAGGAAAAAAATGGCCATTGGAATCAGTGAATTTCTTTCTTTTTTCTATTTATTTATAAAATGAAAGCATTGACAAGACCATAGGATAAGAGGGGTACAACTGCATATAATTCCCACCACCAGAACTCCGTATCCCATCCCCTCCCTTGAAAGTAGTGGATTTCTTGTGCCCTTGAGATAATCCTGGTGGCAAAAAAAAAAAAAAAGTCAAAACTCAACTTGATAATTTAGATTGTCTAGATCAGTCACTGCTTTTTGAGAGTAGCAGCTGTTTGGTTCTCTTTTATCTATCCATCCATCATCTATCTGTCTATCTATCTATGTTGGTATGCTTCTAAAACCCCTTCTGTTTCATTGGTTTAATCCCCCCTGCTTAACACTGTATTCTATTTACATAACCACTGTTAACTAAGCACCGCCCTGCCTGCAGGGCATTGGTTTAATCCCCACTGGTTCATGATGTCTTTTTGCTCTGCCCCCTCTCCTAGTACACCCTGATTTCCACCGGTCTTTTTTCACTCCACCCTCTCTATGTCACATCCTGTTTCCACCCTACTTGGCGAGTATATATAAGGACAGGATTGTGATTAGAGATGGCTTAGTTTGCACTGCGTTCCACATGAATAAAGACTGAGCTGCGTGCCACTCAGCCATGTGTCCCTGGTCGTCATTCTCCCACCCGTGAAGCTAGTCCGCCATATCTATCTATCTATCTATCTATCTATCTATCTATCTATCTATCTATCCATCTACCTATCATTTATCTACCTAGCTATCATATATCTACTAATCAACTTATCCATCTACCTATCATCTATACCTATCATCTACCTATTATATATCTATCATTTATCATCTATTTACTATCTATCATCTATCTACCTATTATCTATCATCTATTTACCATCTATTTATCTATCTATCTATCTATCTATCTATCTATCTATCTATCTATCATCTATTATCTGTCATCTATCTAACTATCTCTATCTCTAAGGGTTATCACTAGGGTTTGGTGCTTGTTTAGTACCATCACTTCTGGTGACTTTGTTTTTTCTTTCTAATAGAGACTAAGAGGGAGGGGAGGGAGAGGGAGAGAGAAAGCAAGATACCTCTAACACTGTAGGTAGGGAGGGGGATTGAATTTGTGTCCTTATACATAGTAGTGTGTGTTCTCTACAGAATGACCCACCATATGACCCCATTCCTAGTTTTTTTCTTTCTCCTTTATTTTTTTTAATTATCTTTATTTGTTTATTGGATAGAGAGAGACAGAAATTGAGAGAGATGAAGGCTGAAGAGAGAGAGAGACAGAGAAACACCTACAACACTGCTTCACCACTTGCAAAGTTTCCCCCTTTGAAGGTGTGAACCGAGGACTCAGACCTGGATCCTTGCACACGGTAACGTGTGCTCAACCAGGTGTGCCACCACCCAACCCCCATTTTCATTTCTTATTCATAAAAGGTTGTTGAATTTAGTCAGTTGCTTTTTATTTTTAAATTTTAAAATTTCATTGATCCCTTTATTGGGGGATTAATTTTTTTTAATTTTATTTATAAAAAGGAAACACTGAAAAAACAGGATAAGAGAGGTACAACTCCACACAATTCCCACCATCAGAACTCTGTATCCCATCCCCTTCCCTGATAGCTTTCCTATTCTTTATCCCTCTGGGAGTATGAACCCAGGGTCATTATGAGGTACAGAAGGTGGAAGGTCTGGCTTCTGTAATTGCTTCTCCATTGGACATGGGCATTGGCAGGTTGATCCATACTCCCAGCCTACCTCTCTCTTTCCCTAGTGGGGAAGGGCTCTGGGGAAGCAGGGCTCCAAGACACACTGGTGGGGTTGTCTGCCTAGGGAAATCTGGTTGGCATCGTGGTAGCATCTGGAACCTGGTGGCTGAAAACAGAGTTAACATACAAAGCCAAATTGATGACTAATCATGAACCTAAGGGCTGGAATAGTTCAGATGAAGAGTTGGGGGGGAGGTCTCTGTTTTGTAGAAAGTTAGTAGTCCTATTTTAGTTATATTCCAAAGACCCCATGACTATACTAGTTTTTTTTTTTCCTGAGCCTGAAAAATGATATGCAGGTGGATCTAAGTTATTGTCTGGGGAGATGATGTCATAGATGGAAAAAAGACCAGAAAGCTGGATCAGGGAAGAGCGTAGCTCCCAGATATGGAAACATGTATAAATACTGTTTAGTGTAAACCCCATCAATTTGACCTGATCTACATCTATTGAAATAATCATGTGATTTTTTTTTATAGTTGACATGTTAATGTGATATATCATATTGATTTATTTTTATATGTTGAATCATCTTTTCATCCCAAGGATAAATCCAACTTAATCATTGTTTATGATTCTTTTAATACATTGTTGTATTTTTTGCTAGTGTTTTGTTGATAAATTTTTCATTACTTTCATAGGGATATTGAACTGTAGTTGTTTTCTTATAGTGTTTTTATCTGACTTTGCTATCAAATTGATGCTGGTTTCATTAAATAAATTTGGAATTTTCCCTTCTCTTCAATTTTGGAAGAGTTTGAGGAGGACTGATGCTAATGGTTCTTTAAATGTTTGGGTAGAGTTCTCTAGTAAAGCCATCTGTTCCTGAGGTTTTCTTTGCTGTAAGGTTTACACTATTTATTCAATACCCTTACTATTTATACATTTGTGCAGTTTCTTTTTTATTCACTCTGTAGGTTCTATGTTTCTAGGAGTTTTTTTCATTTCTTGCACTTATTTCAGTTTGTTGACTATTTATAGCAGTCTCCTGTAATCCTTTTAGTTTCTATAGCATGAGTTGTAATGCTACCTCTCTCACTTTTGATTTTTAGCTACTTGAATGTTCTGTCTTCTTTGTAAAACTGAACCCTTTAAATTTTGTTATTTTCAGTGCAGTTCTTGAAGGCTTATATATAGTTTGCCTGGTGAGAGTGCACACTTAGCCAGGTGCGTGGGCCCTGAAGGTTCAAGTCTTGAGTCACAAATAAGAGGACACTCTACAAAGAGGAAATTTCATGAGGAGTAAAGATCTGCTGTGGTGATTCCCCACCTCTGACATTCACCCTCTATGAAGAAAAATAAAAATAAAAAAAGTCTCCTAGAGTTTTGGAGTTATGTATATGCAAAGCTTCAGCCATGCCCTGGCAGCAAAAACAAACAAAAAAATTCTTAGTTTGATTTTATTTTTTCCCAAATGTTTTTCCTATTCTCTATGATATATTTTTTGTTCAATTTTTATTGTTTTTATCCTCTACTAATTCTGGTTTTGGTTTATCCTTTTCTATTTTTCTTGAAGTGAAAATTTTGTTTATTTGAGATTTATTTTTAAAGTTATTTTGTTTATTTATTTTTAATAAGAGAACTGCTCATCTCTGACTTATTGTAGTGCTGGGGATTGAACCTGGGACCTTGGAACCTCAGGCATGAAAGTCTCTTTGTCTCTGCGCTGTCTCCCTAGCTTAAGATTTACTTTTGAAAAATGGAGCTGTTTATCACCATAATCTTTTCTCTTAGTGCTGCTTTTGCTGCATTTTGTAAGTTCTGGTGTGTTATAATTTAATGTTTGCTTATCTCAAGGTAATTACTTATTTTTGACCTTTCAATTGACCCACTGGTTGTTCAAGCAAATCATTTAATTTACACATATTTGTAAATTCTCCACTTTCTACTGACTTCTAGTTTTACTTTATCGAGTTAGGAAATTATACTTATGGCTATAGTCGTTTTAAACTTGAAAATTGTGTGTGTGTGTGTGTGTGTGTGTGTGTGTGTGTGTGTGTGTGATCTAACATGCACTTGATCTTAGGGAATGGTCAGTGACATGAGAAGAGCATATAATGTGTTGTTTTGCTTGGAATATTCTGATCACTTGTCCATTGGTCCATGTAGTCTAGAAATGTTAAGTTCTCTGTTTCCTTACTGATCTAGTGTTTGAGTACTCTGTTCACGTTTGAAAGAGGGGTTCTGAGCTTTTTTTTTTTATTATTTAAGAAAGGATTAATTAACAAAACCATAGGGAAGGAGGGGTACAATTCCACACAATTCCCACCACCCAATCTCCATATCCCACCCCTTCCCCTGATAGCTTTCCCATTCTCTAGCCCTCTGGGAGCATGGACCCAGGGTCATTGTGGGTTGCAGAAGGTAGAAGGTCTGGCTTCTGTAATTGCTTCCCCGCTGAACATGGGTGTTGACTGGTCGGTCCATACTCTCAGTCTGCCTCTCTCTTTCCCTAGTAGAGTGGGTCTCTGGGGAAGCGGAGCACCAGGACACATTGGTGGGGTCTTCAGTCTAGGGAAGCCTGGTCGGCATCCTGATGACATCTGGAACCTGGTGACTGAAAAGAGAGTTAACATATGAAGCCAAACAAATTGTTGAGCAATCATGGACCCAAAGCTTGGAATAGTGGAGAGGAAGTGTTAGGGGGGTACTCACTGCAAACTCTAGTGTACTTCTGCTTTCAGGTATATATTTTGCAGTAGTTTACAGATACGTGTGAAGATATGCTCTCTCTCACAGAAACTGGTGGATATCTAGGTTTTGGGACTTTGTTAGAAGTCCTGAGATGGAATTAGAGTATACTATGAAAGGAAAGGTCTCACCCGAGTAATGAAGCTGAAGGATTGTCATTCCACACGTGAAGTCTCTGGACACAGTCTGAAGTGAAGCATGTTGAGGTGACAATCGTTGTGTTGGTTAGGTTGTGATCGGCTGATGCAATATAATTTGATATGGATTGGGAGAGGCATATGGGAAAGTGGGCCAGGGTTCCAGGACTGGGGGAAGTAGAGGCTCCATAGTGGAGATGTGAGGTTCCTGCTGTCTTAGGGTTCAAAAAGACAATCTATAGTTAATGTTATCATCACATTATTTGGTAATTGGGTTAACTGTGAAAAGTCCTTTTGTTAGGGTTTGCTGTACAGTACCCAGTATCTTGTATATATAGCTGTGCTATTGGTTGCTTCTGATCTTTCTTCTGATGTCTCTGAGCTTTCTAACCACTATTATGATGCTGATCCTTGTTCTCTTCAGTTTTGTCAGTGTTTATTTCATGAATTTGTGTTTTCTGATGTTGGATTCATATATATTTAATAGCTACATCTTCATGATGAATCAATCTTTTTAATATTTTTCTTTGCTTCTTATAGTTTGTTACTTAAAATCCATACATCTAATGTGGAATCATGTTTTGTTCTATTTTATTTATCATTTTCATGGAATATCTATTCTATTTATTCTCTTTCAGCTTATGTATACTTTTTAATTAAAATTGATTATTTTATATGTGGTTCATATCTGGATAGTTCAAAAATATTTTACATTATTCTATAATTCTGTTTGAGGAATTTGGCTCATTTACATATAAAGTAATTATTTAATAGGAAAACTTACTACTGGTGTTTTAAAATATATTGCATTAATGATTTAACAGTGATTTACAAGATTATAAGTTTACCCACCAGCTGGTTTTTTCTATTCTCAGTTTCTGGAGTGTCTTTATAAAATATTTGTTGGATCTTGTCAAATGCCTTTTCAGCATCAATTGATATGAACATCTGTTTTTATCTTTCTTTTTCTTGATATGACAAATTGCATTGATTGATTTGATGATACTTAAATATATATGTTACCCAGGAATGAATTCTAGTTGGTCTTGGTGAATTATTCTCTTGATATGTTGTTGGATTCAATTTTCTAAGATCTTATTCAGGACTTTTATATCAATATTTATCAGAGATATAGGTCTGAAGTTTTCTTTCCTGGTAAAGTACCTTCCTACTCTGGGGATCAAAGTGATCTTCTCATAGAGTGTGTTTCCCTTCTACAAATTTCTGGAATAGTTTCAGGAGAATAGGTGTTAGTTCTTCTTTGAAAGTCTTGTAGAATTTGTTAGTAAAAATGTCTGGGCCTGGGCTTTTACTCTTGGGAAGATTTTTGGTGACTGATTCAATTTCTTAGCTAGTGCTTGGCTTATTTAAGCTATCTGCTTCCTCTTGAGTTAGGTTCAACATGTGGTGTGATTGTAGGAATGTATCCATTTCACCTAGGTTGTTCAGATATTCCCATAGAGAGTAATTCACATATGATTCATTTTATCTCCCCATTTCAGTTATAATTTATTTTATTCTTGAGTGTTTGCTTTTATCATAGCTTTCATTCTTTTTGTGAGTCTAGTCAATGGTTTATCTATTTAATTTATCTTTTGTTTTTTATTTTTTGCTGTCAGGGTTATTGTTGGGGGTCAGTACTTACACTATGAATCCTCTGCTCCTGTGGCCATTTATTTAATTTTTTTTCTTTTGATAGGACAGAGATAAATTGGGAGGGGAGGAGAATTTAGAGAGGGAGAGAGAAAGACAGACCCCTGTAGACCTGCTTCAGTACTTGTGGGAGCTGGGAGCTTGAACCTGAATCCTTGTGAGGGTCCTTGCATTTCGTTTTTTGTGTGCTTAACCCAGTGCACCAGTGCCCTGGCTCCTTCATTTATCTTTTCATAGAACCAGTTATTGGTTTAATTAGTCTTTCATTAGTTTCTTATAATTGTATTTCTGGATTTTATTTCATTAATTTCTGCTCTGGTTTTGACTGTTTCCTTCTTCCTTCTGACTTTTGGGTCTCTTTGTTACTCTTTTTTCCTCTTTATAGTTGACTCAGTTGTGTTGTTAGGTAGCTTACTTCAGATTTTAGCTATTTGCTAATATGGGCCTGTACTGCTATAAACTTCCCTCTTGGGACAGCTTTTGCAGCACCCCACAGGATCTGGTAGTTGGTCTTTTCATTTCCATTGTTCTCCAAGTAATTTTAAATTTCTCTTTTGATTTCTTCAGTGACCTAGGTTTTACTCAGAATTCTCTTTTTCAGTTTCCATAGTTTGGATGTATTTCTTTGTTCTTTTTTGTGGCTGAGTTCTAACTTTATTGTCTCACGGTCAGAAAAGATACTTTTTATGATTTCAATATTCATGTATTTATTAAGGATGATTTTGTGTACATTTTCTTGAGAATGTACCATATGTACTTGAAAAGAATGTATATGCTTTTCTTTTGGGGGGGGGGTGATGAAAGGTTCTGAATATCTGTTAAATTCACCTAATCCATGACTTCATGTAAGGCCTCTATTTTCTTGTTGATTTTTTTGTCCTGATCATCTGTTTCTTGCTGTGAATAATGTGCTGAGCTCTTCAACTAATTCTGTGCTGCTGCTGATGTCTCTTTTAATGTCAGTAAGCACCTTTTTACATATTTGGGTGTATGCATACTGGGAGCCTGTGTATTGATGATGGTTATGTCTTACAATTGACTATATCTTCTGATCAATGTGTAGTGTCTTTGTGCTATATTTTGTGCTATATTTTGCTTTGCCATTATCATGAATATTGTGTCTAACTTATATATGAGTCTTTTAAGTTGGCCATGGTTCAACAACATTGGACAGTGCCACTCTGACTGTTTTGCTCTTCCCTTTCCTGTTTCTGGTTTTCCCTGTTGTTGTTCTGTTTCTACTTCTATTCTAATATTGATTATCTCATTACAAGTTGGAATTCCTTTGCTGCTTCTCTTCATGTGGGACTCCTCTCACTAATTCTTGCAGGACAGGTTTGGTAGTGGCAGATTCATTCAGTTTTTCAATGCTTGCAAAAATCTTTATTTTCCCCTCATATTTGAAGGATAATTTAGCAGGATACAGAATTTAGCAGGCAATTATTATGTTTTAGTAGTTTGAATATGCCATTCCAATCCCTCTTTGCCTGCAGGGAAAACCCTCTCATGAGATGAGAAATCTCATGAAAGCCTGATGGTTCTGCTTTGTATATTACTTTCTTCTTTTCCCTGGCAGCCTGGAATACTTTTCTTTGTCTCTGGTTTTGGATAGTTTTACAATAATATGTCTTGGTGTGTGTCATTTTGTATTTAAGAAAATGTAGTTGTGCTTTCACCTTCTTGGATTTCTACATATTGAGCATTGTTCTGGTATGGAATTTTTGTTGTTGTTGTTAAATTTTCTTTGAATGTGTTCTTTATTCCTCTCCTCTTTCTCAGAGATCCTAATAACCTTGACAAGTTCATCTTTCTGATGGAGTCTGCTATTTCACTGAAAAGTGCTACATTTTAATTAAACCTTTTCTAAGAGTTTTAAATTACCAGAATTATGTGGTTGTATGGTATTGATATTCTGTCCTCCAGAATCTCAAATCTTAACTTTAATTTCTTGAAGTGATTTCATATTTTTCTTCCAGGTTTATTGCTGGGCACCTTGCGGGCACCATGAATCCACCGCTCCTGGAGGCCATTTTTTCCTCCTTTTGTTGCCCTTGTTGTTGTAGCCTCATTGTGGTATTTATTATTACCATTGTTGATGTTGTTTATTGTTGGACAGGACAGAGAGAAATGGAGAGAGGAGGGGAAGAAAGAGAGAGGGAGAGAAAGATGGACACCTGCAGACCTGCTTCACCGCCTGTGAAGTGACTCCCCTGCAGGTGGGGAGCCAGGGGCTGGAACCGGGATCCTTCTGCAGGTCCTTGCACTTTGTGCCACGTGCGCTTAACCCACTGCACCACCACTGGACCCCCTCATAATGATCTTTCTGAACTCTATCTCCATTATTTTTTCCAGATCTGTGTCTGTCTTGTTTTTTGAAATTTTTTTGTCATTACTGTATGTGCATTTCTTATTTTCCACATTTAGTATTCTTTTGTTATTATCACAGCTGGAAGCACTGTGGCTAACTTGTTTGTTTCCTTGTTTAAATATCTTGATGGGGGAGGGGAAATTTTATCTTGAGTTACTAGGTCAGGTCAGTGTCCCTGATGTCAATATAGATTCTCCTTGATGCTGTTCTATGCTCTTTGGGGCAACAAAACTGGTAACTCAAGAAGTCACAGTTATAAATTGGTGAGTTTTTAGGTGATTTTTCTTTTGAACAGTTCTTTGTTGCTTAAATTTGGATATGGAAGTGGTGCTGCTCAGCTGCTAATCTCTCAGTTGGGTGCCAGCCATCCCTGAGCACCACTTCTTAGTCCTGAGAATCACTCCCTCACCCCATTTCCATCCACAAGCCACACTTGTCTGTACTCACCTGTGGCTTTGGTGGTTTTCTTTTTTCTTTCTTTTGAAAAGTTGTTTCTTTGACTTAGATCTAGAAGTGGCATGCTTCAGCTGTCACTCTTTTCAGCTTGGTGCCAGCCATTCATGAGTATGGCCTTGTAGTCCAGGGAATCTGTTCCTCACCCCTTTCCTATCTCAGAGCCATAGGAGACAGGAAATCCTGGTCAATTTTCTTGAGTTTTCAGGTGATTTTGGTTGTTTTTCCTAATTGATTATAGATAGCAAATATGGCTGCTGCCACTCAATAGCCATGGTTCCAGAAATTTCCTTGTCTTTCACCTCTTTACTTACCTCACTAAGTATGGAACCTGCAATTCCATATATTTTGTCCAAAAAGACACAATATAGTAATTTTTAATTAATTAAAAAAAATTACCATCAGGGCTATTGCTGGGGCTCAATGCTGGCATTATAAAGCCACTGCTCCAGGTGGCCATTTTCCTATATATTTTTTTCTTTTGCTTTCTATTTTCCTTCACAAGACAAAGAGAAATTGAGAGGGAAGGGAGAGAAACAGAGAGAGACAGACAGAGAGAGAAAGAGAAAGACCTACATCACCACCTGTGAAGCTTCCCTTCTTCACTTGGGGAGCTGGGGCTCAAACTCGGGTCCTTGTACATGGTGATATGTGTCCTTAACCAGGTGTGCCACTGCTGGGCCCCTTAATTTAATTTATTTGATAGGACAGAGAGAAATTAAGATGGGAATAGAAGTCAGGGAAGAAGAGAGAAAGATAAACATCTGCAGTACTGCTTCAGTGCTAGTGAAACTTCTCCCCTGCAGGTGAGGCCTGGGGGCTTGAACTCAGGTCCTTCTGTTTTATAACTTGTGTGTGCTCAACCAGGTATGTTACAACACAGTCATAATATCACTTTCAATTGTAGAGTAATATTCCATGGAGACTTCTTTAAAAAAGAAAGAACGAAAGAAAGAAAAAGAGAGCCTTATGACCCCACAATATGACCCTTAGGATTTTTTTCTGTTGCTACTTGACATGAATTTGATTACTCTAGACTCCATATTTAAGTGAGAACATGTCTACATGTGATTTCACAATATGACAGCATTTTTCTTTTCCTGTCAGATTTATTTACCTTAGCATAACACTTTCATGATCCATCTATGCTGACACAAATGCCAAATTTCTTCCATTTATGACTTAATAATATTCATATATATGTACATATATAAGATGTATTTATGTGCATATATATGCATATATAATTTCTTCCTTATCTATTAGTCTGTCAATAAATACTTGGGTTGTTTCCATGTCTTTACTATTAGAATCACTGCTGCTTGGCTTTTAGAAAAACTACTATTCACAATTTGTAATATTCCAAGCTTGAAAGCAACCCAGATGTCCAATGACAGATGAGTGGCTAAGAGAGTTAAAGTATATAAACACAAATGTAAACTACTACTCAGATGTTAAAAATGATGTAATCATCTCTTGACTCATCTCAGATGGAGCTTAAATGAATCATGCTAAAGGAGATAAGCCAAAAAGAGAAGGATGAATACTGGATGATTTCATTCATAAGTTGAACTGAAGAAACAAGGACAGAACTGGAAAACAAAAAATAAAACTTGAACTAGGTTTGTTGTATTGCACCAAAGCAAAGGACTCTGGGGAAGTAGGACTTAGAGTGGACTGGTGTGGGGGGGGATCTTTGGGGATCTGGTGTATAATGGTGGGAAAGGACTTGGCTTTAAGAATGTTTTGCAGGCACCTGTCATGGGAATATGAGAAGCTGTCCCCATATAGCAACAACAATACTGTCAATCATTAATCACCCAAGAAAATGATACAAACTAATACTATTATAAACTAG
The DNA here is from genome assembly GCF_950295315.1 of Erinaceus europaeus. Lineage (NCBI taxonomy): Eukaryota > Metazoa > Chordata > Mammalia > Eulipotyphla > Erinaceidae > Erinaceus > Erinaceus europaeus. The sequence continues at coordinate 80,204,239 of NC_080174.1, read as the reverse complement.
AAAGATGTAGTTATCTGCTTGACATAGTGTTTTTCTTTACTTAAAATATATCCACAGAAGTGGAATTGCTGGATAGTATGGTAGTGATTTTTATGAATATTTGAAGAACCTTCATATTAGTTCATAGCAGCATTTCTTACCTCTTGTTTTTTTTTTTTTTGATATCAATTACTTTAACAAACATGAAATGCTATTTCATTATGGTTTTTATTTGTATTTCTCTAATAATTAGTGATGGTGAATAGTATAGCTATATTTTATGAAGCTATCATGAAATTTACATAAAACATAGGTATGGCAATCTAGTTTTTGCTGATAAATTTAATTACATGCAAAACTTTTTCACTTTCTCTTCCTTTGTGTTATTTTTGTCACAAGTTATACCTATTTAGGACTTACTTATTTACAAGAGAGAGGAAGGTAGCAAGAGGACAAGAACTGGAGCATCACTCTGGCACATGCAATTAATACTGGGAATCAAACTTCACCCCAAGCTTGAAAACCCAATGCTTTATCCACTGTGCAATATTCTGAGCTAGCAAGTTGTATCATATTTTCCAAGCTTTAAAAAATATTTTATTTATTTTGATTTTATTGGATAGACACAGAGGAATAGGGAGAAAAGAGAAACAGGGATAGAGAGATAGAGAGAGATACCTGCAGTGATGGTTCACAGCTTGTGAAACTCCCCCTGCTGGGTTTTTGCATATGATAATATGTGAGCTCATTGAGATGTGCTACTGCCAGGTCCCAAGATGAATCTTTTTTTTATACTTTACACACGCTGACATATTTTTATAGCTATAAGTGTTATGTATTTTTATCTTTTTTTGATCTTTATAAAGAGATTTAAAAATTATTTATAAAACAAAAAACATCAACAAGACTATAGGATAAGAGGGGTACAATTCCACACAATTACCACCACCAGAATACAGTATCCCATCCCATCCCTTGAAAGCTTTCCTATTCTTTATTCCTCTGGGAGCATGAACCTAGGATAATTATAGGGTGCAGAAGGTGGAAGGTCTGGCTTCTGTAATTGCTTCTCTGATGAACATAGACTGATTTTAAAACTAATTCTAAATTTACTTGTATTCCTCTTATCCTATGGTTTTGTCAGTGTTTCCTTTTTATAAATAACAATAACAAAAAAAGAAACAGGCTGGGGGTATGGATTGACTTGTCAATGCCTATGTTCAGAGAAGACACAATTACAGAAGCCAGACCTTCCACCTTCTGCACCCCATAAAGATCTTTGGTCCATACTACAAGAGGGATAAGGACGAGGGAAGCGTACAATGGAAGAGATGGGATGCAGTACTCTGGTGGTGGGAATTATATGGAATTGCATCTCTCTTATCCCACAATCTTGACAATCATTATTAAATCACTAATAAAAATAATAAAATATAAAAAGTTCCATTTTTACATGTGTGGGGACACAGTAAGTTGAGCCTGGTTGGAACCCTGGATACCTCTCCATGAAGACAGAAGACATACACCTATAAGCCTCCCCACCCCTCCCTGACCTCCATCTTGTTAGACCCAGAGGCCACAACTGTTCCCCCTCTACCTGGTATGGATAAACCTGATTTGCTCAGTGGAATGTGGATAAACCTGAAAAGCCCCTTCCTCATTCTTAAGTACATGCCCTGAGTAAGGGGAAGTCAAGAGCTGGAGTTGTTAGAAGGAAGCTAGAGTCAAAATATCTGATTGATTCTTCCTGTCGAACATTTGCTCCTATTTGGCTTGTTGCCCTGACACTCTGCCCCAGAACCTGGTTTCTTTTTACCCCATATAAGCCCTACCTTTTTATTCAATAAATGCACTGTCCCCTGCCATAGTGTCCAGAGTCCTCACTCTGCATGCTCACCCCCACAGTGACCTGTTCTTCTCCTCCTCTTCTCATCTTTCTGGTGGCCAGTGGAATGGTGGACATGGTGTGCACAGGGCAGGCCTTCCAGAGCTTGCCCCACATATATGAATATCCAGTTGTCCAATATTATTTTCTGGAAAAGTCTTTCCTTCATTAAATAAATTTCTCTGTCAAAAATCAACAGCATGTATATAAGTGGGTCTACTAGAACTTTATTCTGCTTACCCCAGTACCATTCAGCCATTGGATTTTTATCTTTTATTACCTATACCATAATTAAAATTGATTCACCAATACCATAAATAAAATGATCATCAGGGAGTTTAGTAGTTTCATATTCCAATTGAAATACTCCTATTAAATTTATTAACCAGGGCAATGCTTAGCTCTGACCCTCAAAATAAGAGATAAGGCATAAATTAGAGTCCCAGGCATGAAAGTATTGTGCATAACAATATTTTTAGCTCTCCTTCTTCTTCTAGTGTTTGCCCTTCTTCCGTAGCCAGTCAACAGGTCAGGTTGAAGCTGTCAGGAGCTGCTTGTTGCTGGCTTTGCAAGTGACTGGGATCCATGTGGATTCAGTCGGCTAGGAAGGATCGTCAGTTTCCCCAATGAATGGGTACTCACGGGATGCACCACGAGAAGGTCGATCCAATGCATCCCATTAGCTCTCCTGACCTCAGTTTAATGTTTGCTAGAAGGCAGGTTTCATGGTGATGAAAAGTTTTAGCTCTTATCTGGGAAATATTTAATATATTATTCATTTTTGTATTTTTTATTTAATTATGATAAGCAAGTTCATTGGATAAGAGGGGAACAGTTCCACATAATTCCCACCACCAGAGTCCCACATCCCATTCCCTCCATTGGAGGCTCTCCTTTTCTTTATCGTCTGGGAGTATGGGCCAGGATAATTATGGGGTGTAGAATGTGTTAGGTCTGTCTTCTGTAATTGCTTCTCCACTGGACATTGGCATTGGCAGGTGGATCCATACTCCCAGCCTGTTGCTATCCATTCTTAGTGGAGCAGGGCTCTGGAGAGGTAGGGTTCCAGGACACATTGGTGAGGTTGTCTGCTCAGGGAATTTACTTTGGTGTCATGGTAGCATCTGTAACTTCGTGGCTTAAAAGCACTAAGACATATGTAGTATTCTTGGTTGAAAGTCTTTACTTTTGTGTTTTCATTTTTTAAAATTTGTGATTAATATTTTAAGAGTACAATATATAGTTCAACACTACACTGACCACCGAAGTTCTGTTTCCCTCTCTCCCATCTCCCAAAGATAACCATCATAGTTCTCATTAGTCTCAGAACGAACTTTGCTTGCTTCTGTGCTTTGTTTTTTAAAAATTATTTATTGCAGGCATTGATGGTTTATAATAAATACAGTTTTTGGTACCTTTGTAACATTCTTCAGTTTTCTGAAAAACACTCTCACCCCTAGCCTAGGTCTTCCTCCACTATCTTACACCAGGACCTCAAAACCCTCAGAGACCCCCAGAGTCCTTTACTTTGGTAAAATATATCATGTCCAGTCCAAGTTCTGCTTTGTGTTTCCATTTTATGTTTTTACTTCTCAGCTTATCTCTACTGAGTGAGATCATCCATATTCATCCATTTCTTTCTGGCTTATCTCAGTGTGATTACTTCAAGCTCAATATGAGATGAGGTGAAGAATGTAAATTCATAATTTTTAATAGCTGAATAGTATTCTGTTGTGTGTATCTGCCACAATTTACTTAACTATTCATCTGTTGTTGGGCACTTATGCTACTTCCAGGTTACGGCTATGATAATTTATACAGCTACAAACATGGTATACACAGATCTTTTTTGATGTACGAAAAAGGATATGCACATATCATCGCACTCCTTTCTGGTCTTCAAATATCTGTTCTGAAATTTGTTTGTAGTCTTATGGAGCATCCTTTGTATATAGCAATTCAATTTTATTTTGCTATTTTAAAAATTATCTCTTTGTCTTTGACTTTTGACAATTTTATTATAATGTTCACCTATATAGATTCTTTCAACTCAGCTTTGTTGAGATTAGTTAAACTTTTTGAGTCTGTCTGGCCATTACCTTTTCTCTATTTGGGAAGTTTTCAACCATTATTTCTTCATGTGAACTGCCAATTTTTCTCATTTCCTTTCCTGTAGGAATAATAAGTGCATATATTACCCTATTTTGATACCTCACAAACCCTTTAATTGTTATTCACTTTTTAAATTTCATTTCCTCCTTTTGCTCATCTTACTGAGTAATTTTGAATTACTTACTTTCAAGGTTAGTGATTCTCCTTCGTGGTCACACTAGTGTTGAACCATTTTAATAAATTTATTTATTAATTTATTATATTTTTCAACTGCACAATTTCTGTTGTTTCCTAGTAAATGTTTTCAGTTAATACTCATATTTTATTCAAGCATCATTTATTTGACATTGTTGAAAATTCTTTTGACTGTCATTTTGATATTTTTTTTCCAGATAATTCATACACCTATTTTCTATGGGGTTATTTTCTTGAGATTTATTTTGTCCCTTTTTTTAGGCTATGTTTTTTAGTGTGTATTTTTTAGGCTTTGTTTTTTAGTATGTATTGTAAGCAGTATTGGACATTGGACATTTAAATTAAGGTGTTTATTCCACTCGTTATAGTCTCACTTTGTATAAGAAGAGACCTTCATCAATCACTCTGGCAGATATTCAAATGGTTTCTCAAACCTTTTCTGTGGTCCTGTATTCAGTTGGAGGGTAGCTGAATTCTTTTTCAGAAATTTGTAATCTCGGTCCCTCTGGTGTTTGTCTGTAGTATTACATGTTCTCTGGTGGTTCTCAAAGCCACTGAGACCCTGTGATTTGAGCCCCCAGTGACTCAAGGTATGCAGACTGAAGAAGCATTTTGATTTGGACAAGACAGAAAATAGACCTGGCAACCTTATGACAAGTTGGAATTTTGGATTCAGCTTCTACTATTTTCCTTCTTCTTTTTTTTTTTTTAGATTTAAAAAAATTTATTTGTTTATTCCCTTTTGTTGCCCTTGTTTTATTGTTGTAGTTATTATTATTGTTATTGATGTCACTGTTGTTGGATAGGACAGAGAGTAATAGAGAGAGGAGGAGAAGACAAAGAAGGGGGAGAGAAAGAAAGACACCTGCAGACTTGCTTCACCAGCTGTGAAGCGACTCCCCTGCAGGTGAGGAGCCGGGGCTAGAACCCGGGTCCTTACACTGATCCTTGCATTTTGTGCCACCTGTGTTTAATATTCTGCACTACTGCCCAACTCCTTTTTTCTTTCTTTTCTAAGGTACATACAAGGTGGTAAACCTTTCTTTTCGTTGTAAACTGTGAGGATTTTAGGGAGGAGTTGCAATCAAGCTGTTTGTCTTGCTAGACTCAATGGAGCTATAATTGACTATGAGATTACCTGGGGTACTGTGACTTTCTCAGGATTGGAGTTTGCCAAAAGGCCTTAGACTATAGATAGTTATTAAGTCAATGAGTAAGTTCTGGAACTTCCTTTTATCTTATTAAGATCACTTGCTTATATCCCTTAAATCATGAGAAAGAAAATGGTGGTTATGGGGCTGGGTGGTACAAAGCACAAGGACCTGCATAATGATCCCGTTTCTTTTTTCTTTTCAATTTATTTTTTATTCAAGAAAGGATAAATTAACAAATCCATAGGGTAGGAGGGGTACAACTCCACACAATTCCCACCACCCAATCTCCATATCCCACCCCCTCCCCTGATAGCTTTCCCATTCTCTAGCCCTCTGGGAGCATGGACCCAGGGTCATTGTGGGTTGCAGAAGGTGGAAGGTCTGGCTTCTGTAATTGCTTCCCCGCTGAACATGGATGTTGACTGGTCGGTCCATACTCTCAGTCTGCCTCTCTCTTTCCCTAGTAGGGTGGGTCTCTGGGGAAGCTGAGCTCCAGGGCACATTGGTGGGGTCTTCAGTCCAGGGAAGCCTGGCCGGCATCCTGATGACATCTGGAACCTGGTGACTGAAAAGAGAGTTAACATATGAAGCCAAACAAATTGTTGAGCAATCATGGACCCAAAGCTTGGAATAGTGGAGAGGAAGTGTTAGGGGGGTACTCACTGCAAACTCTAGTGTACTTCTGCTTTCAGGTATATATTTTGCAGTAGTTTATAGATACGTGTGAAGATATGTTCTCTCTCACAGAAACTGGTGTATATCTAGGTTTTGGGACTTTGTTAGAAAGTGAACCACCTGAGATGGAATTAGAGAATACTATGAAAGGAAAGGTCTCACCCGAGTAATGAAGCTGAAGGGTTGTCATTCCACACGTGAAGTCTCTGGACACAGTCTGAGCTGAAGCATGTTGAGGTGGCAATCATTGTGTTGATTAGGTTGCGATTGGCAGATGCAATATAATTTGATATGGATTGGGAGAGGCATATGGGAAAGTGGGCCCTATCCAAGGGTTCCAGGACTGGGGGAAGTAGAGGCTCTATAGTGGAGATGTGAGGTTCCTGCTGTCTTAGGGTTCCAAAAGACAATCGATAATTAATATTATCTTCACATTATTTGGTAATTGGGTTAACTTTGAAAAGTCCTTTTGTTAGGGTTTGCTGTACAGTACCCAGTATCTTGTATTTAGCTGTGCTATTGGTTGCTTCTGATCTACTTGGTCTAGGCTTTTGAGAGAGTCCGCATATCAAATACACAGCCTGTATATTAAAAAGATTCAATCTGTGTTTTAAAAACTTCGAGACATACAAATAATTTTCCCCCTTTGCTGGTGGCAATGTAAATTGGTACAGCCTCTGTGGAGAGCAGTCTAGAAAACTCTCACAAGGCTACACATGGACCTTCCATATGATCCAGTAATTCCTCTCCTGGGGTTATACCCCAAGGACTCCATAACACCCAACCAAAAAGAGGTGTGTACTCCTATGTTCATAGCAGCACAATTCATAATAGCTAAAACCTGGAAGCAACCCAGGTGCCCAACAACAGATGAGTGGCTGAGAAAGCTGTGGTATATATACACAATGGAATACTGTGCAGCTATAAAGAACAAAGAACCCACCTTCTCTGACTCATCTTGGACAGAGCTAGAAGGAATTATGAGTTAAGTGAGCTAAGTTAGAAAGATAAAGATGAGTATGGGATGATCCTGGAAGCCACTCAGGTGCCCAACAACATATGAGTGGCTGAGAAAATTGTGGTCTATATTCACAACAGAATACTACTCATCTATTAAAAACTGTGAATTGTGGGAGTTGGACAGTAGCGCAGTGGGTTTAGCCATGTGGCGCCAGTGCAAGGACTGGTGTAAGTATGCCTTTTGAGGCCCTGGCTCCCCACCTGCAAGGGAGTCACTTCACAAGTGGTGAAGCAGGTATGTAGGTGTCTATCTTTCTCTCCCCCCTCTTTCTTCCCCTCCTCTCTCCATTTCTCTCTGTCCTATCCAACAATGACGACATCAATAACAAAAATAATGACTACAACAATAAAAAAATTTTTTTAAAAGGTGAATTCACCTTCTTTACCACATCTTGGATGGAGTTTTGAGAAATCATGTTAAGTGAGATAAGTTAGAGACAAATGGATGAATAGGGAATGATCTCACTCATAGAGTTGAAAAACAAGATCAGAAGGGCAAACACTAAACAGAACTTGGACTGGAGTTGGTTTATTGCACCAAAGTAAAAGACAATGGGGTATGAGGGGACGGTTTTCGTTGTAAACTGTGAGGACTTTAGGGAGGAGTTGCAATCAAGCTGTTTGTCTTGCTAGACTCAATGGAGCTATAATTGTCTATGAGATTTCCTGGGGTACTGTGACTTTCTCACAATTGGAGTTTGCCAAAATGCCTTAGACTATATATGGAACATGATGACAGAGGAGAACCTAGTGGGGGTTGAATTCTCATGTGGGAAACCAAGAAATGTTATGCATGTAGAAACTATTGTGTTTTACTGTCAACTATAAATCATTAATAGAAAAGAAATAAAACAATGAAAATAAAAATTTAATCATTTTATTGTAAATTTATTGAATTATTTTTATATCTTAGAAATATGTCCTGTACCAGAAATTTGTATTGTTCGTATTTCTCCCATTGTACAAATGTATTGTTGCTTTGATGAAAATTTCCTTCATAAAACTTCTTTACAACTCTTCGTATATTTTGTAAAAACATGCTTTAAAGACTTGCTGTGTGCCATTGGCAATGGCACAATGACTATTCTAAAATATTCTCCAGCTCAGAACTGAATCCAAGAATATGGAAAAAAACTTTTTCTGTTTTTTTTTTTTTCCCCCACCAGGGTTATTGCAGTGGCTTGGTTCCTGCCTGACTCCACTGGTTCTGGTGACCATACATTTTCTTTATTTCCTTTTTGATAGAGTCTGAGAGACACAAAGAAATATAGATAGAAAAAGAGTGAGGGAGAGAAAGAGGAGAGTGATGGAACAGTGCTGCTCTGTTGTGGAGCTTCTTCTCTGCAGGTGGGCACCTGGGGTTTAAACCCAGGTACTTACATATGGTACTGTACTGGCTGAGCAACCACACAACCCTATACTGGAACATTGTATAAGTTCAACCTTCACAATACAATAATTTGCTGGAAATATGTATATAATGCAAAAATGATCATCATAAGCTTATTTAAATTTACTTTCTCACATAGCTGTAATTTCTTTTTTCTTTTTTTTTTTTTAAATTTTTTATTTAAGAAAGGATTAATGAACAAAAACATAAGGTAGGAGGGGTACAACTCCACACAATTCCCACCACCCAATCTCCATAACCCACCCCCTCCCCTGATAGCTTTCCCATTCTCTAGCCCTCTGGGAGCATGGACCCAGGGTCGTTTTGAGGGTTGCAGAAGGTAGGAGGTCTGGCTTCTGTAATTGCTTCCCCGCTGAACATGGGCATTTACTAGTCGATTCATACTCCCAGTCTGCCTCTCTCTTTCCCTAGTAAGGTGTGTCTCTGGGGAAGCTGAGCTCCAGGACACATTGGTGGGGTCTTCGATCCAGGGAAGCCTGGCCAGCGTCCTGGTGGCATCTGGAACCTGGTGATTGAAAAGAGAGTTAACATACGAAGCCAAACAATTTGTTGAGCAATCATGGATCCCAAGCTTGGAATAGTGGAGAGGAAGTGTTAGGGAGGTACTCACTGCAAACTCTAGTGTACTTCTGCTTTCAGGTATATATTTTGCAGTAGTTTATAGATATGTGTGAAGATATGCTCTCTCTCACAGAACCTGGTGTATATCTAGGTTTTGGGACTTTGTTAGAAAGTGAACCACCTGAGATGAAATTAGAGTATACTATGAAAGGAAAGGTCTCACCCGAGTAAAGAAGCTGAAGGGTTGTCATTCCACACATGAAATCTCTGGACACAGTCTGATGTGAAGCATGTTGAGGTGGCAATTGTTGCGTTGGTCAGGTTGTGATCAGCGGATGCAATATTATTTGGTTTGGATTGGGAGATGCATATGGGAAAGTGGGCCCTATCCAAGGGTTCCAGAACTGGGGGAAGTAGGGGCTTTATAGTGGAGATGTGAGGTTCCTGCTGTCTTAGGGTTCAAAAAGACAATCAATAGTTAATGTTATCATCACATTATTTGTTAATTGGGTTAACTTTGAAAAGTCCCTTTGTTATGGTTTGCTGTACAGTACCCAGTATCTTGTATATAGCTGTGCTATTGGATGCTTCTAATCTACTTGGTCTAGGCTTTTGAGAGAGTCCGCATATCAAATACACAGCCTATATATTAAAAAGATTCAGTTTGTGTTTTGAGAAACTTTGAGACATACAGTTGATTTTCCCCCTCTCATATTAATTAACTACTGATTTATATGTCTACATTTTGCTAGGAGTGTACATAAACACCATTCCCACCACCAAAGGACTATGACCCATCCCTCCTGCCCACTCCCACCCCCCACTGGCCCAGGAAGCTGCATGTCTACCCCTCACCACTGGGTTTTTACTTTGGTGCCCTACTTACAATTTGATCAGGTCCTGCTTTTAGTTTCCCTTTCAGATCTTCTTAGTCAGCTTCTGTTGATGAGTGGGATCATCCCATACTCATCTTTATCTTTCTGACTTAGTTCACTTAACATAATTCCTTCTAGCTCTGTTCAAGATGGGTCAGAGAAGATGGGTTCATTGTTCTTGATAGCTGCATAGTATTCCATTGTGTATATATACCACAGCTTTCTCAGCCACTCATCTGTTGTTGGGCACCTGGGTTGCTTCCAGGTTTTAGCTATTATGAATTGTGCTGCTATGAACATACGAGTACACACCTCTTTTTGGTTGGGTGTTATGGAGTCCTTGGGGTATAACCCCAAGAGAGGAATTACTGGATCATATGGAAGGTCCATGTCTAGCCTTGTGAGAGTTTTCCAGACTGCTCTCCACAGAGGCTGTACCAGTTTACATTCCCACCAGCAACGTAAAAGGGTTCCTCTGTCCCCACATCCTCTCCAGCATTTGTTGCTGCTGTCCTTTTTGATGTATACCATTCTTACAGGAGTGAGGTGGTATCTTAGTGTTGTCTTAATTTGCATTTCTTTGACAATCAGTGACCTAGAGCAGTTTTTCATATGTTTGTTAGCCTTTTGGATCTCCTCTGTAGTGAATGTTTTGTTCATATCCTCTGCCCATTTTTGGATGGGGTCATTTGCTTTTTTGGTGCTAAGTGTGCTGAGCTCTTTATATATTTTGGTGATTAGTTTCTTGTCTGATGTATGGCATGTGAAGATCTTCTCCCATTCTGTGAGGGGTCTCTTTGTTTGTTTAATAGTTTCTTTGGATGTGCAGAAGCTTTTCAATTTGATGTAGTCCCATTGGTTTGTTTCTGCTTTAGTCTTCCTTGCAATTGGGTTTGATTCATCAAAGATGTCCTTGAGGTGTATGTGGGAAAGTGTTTTACCAATGTTTTCCTCTAAGTATTTGATTGTTTCTGGTCTGACATCTAGGTCTTTGATCCATTTGGAGTTGATTTTTGTTTCTGGTGAGATAAAGTGGTTCAATTTCATTCTTCTGCATGTTACAACCCAGTTTTCCCAGCACCATTTATTGAAGAGAGCCTCCTTTTTCCATTTAATCCTTTGGGCCCCCTTATCAAAGATTAGATGACCATAGGTGTTGGGATTTACTTCTGGGCTTTCAATTCTGTTCCACTGGTCTGTGTGCCAATTTTTGTTCCAGTACCATGCTGTTTTGATGATGATGGCTTTATAATATTGTTTAAGGTCTGGGAGTGTGATGCCTCCATTTCTGTTTCTTTTCCTTAAGATGGTTTTGGCAATTCTAGGTGTTTTCAGGTTCCAGATAAATGATTGTAGTGTTTGTTCTATTCTCTTAAAGAAGCTTGGTGGAACTTTGATGGGTATTGCATTAAATTTGTATATGGCTCTGGGGAGAATATTCATTTTGATGATATTTATTCTTCCAATCCATGAGCATGGGATATCTTTCCATTCCTTGGTATCAGTTTCTATTTCCTTGAGTAGTGACTCATAGTTTTCAGCATACAAGTCTTTCACTACTTTGGTCAACTTTATTCCTAGGTATTTGATTGATTTTGCTGAAACAGTAAATGGGAGTGATTCTGGATGTCTTCTTCTTCAGATTTAGTGTTTGCATAAAGAAATGCCACTGATTTGTGTACATTGATTTTGTAGCCTGATACCTTGCTATATTGCCTAATAACTTCCAGTAATTTTCTACTGGATTCTTTAGGTCTTTCTATGTATACTATCATATCATCTGCAAATAGTGAGAGCTTGACTTCTTCCCTTCCAATCTGTATTCCTTTGATTTCTTTCTCTTGCCTGATTGCTATGGCAAGAACTTCCAATACTATGTTGAAGAGTAACAGTGACAGTGGACAGCCCTGTCTAGTCCCTGATCTGAGGGGTAATGCTTTCAGCTTCTGGCCATTGAGTATGATGTTGGCTGTAGGTTTGCTATATATAGACTCCACTATCTTGAGGAATTCCCCATCTATTCCCATTTTTTGTAGAGTTTTGAGCTTGAACGGGTGTTGGATTTTGTCAAAGGCTTTCTCTGCATCTATTGAGATAATCATGTGGTTTTTGGCTTTGCTTTTATTGATGTGGTGAATGACATTGATTGACTTACGGATGTTGAACCAGCCTTGCATTCCTGGGATGAATCCCACTTGGTCATGATGAACAATCTTTTTGATGTGTTGCTGTATCTGGTTGGCCAAGATCTTGTTTAATATTTTGGCATCTATGTTCATCAGAGATATTGGTCTGTAGTTTTCCTTTTTTGTTCTGTCCCTATCAGCTTTTGGTATCAGGGTGATGTTGGCTTCATAAAAGGTGGAAGGGAGTATTCCTGTTTCTTCAATCTTATGGAATAGCTTAAGAAGTATGGGTATTAACTGTTTCCTGAAAGTTTTGTAGAATTCGTTTGTGAAGCCATCTGGTCCAGGACTTTTGTTGTTGGGGAGATTCTTAATAACGGTTTCAATTTCTTTGTCTGTGATTGGTGCATTTAGATTTTGTAGTTCTTCTTGGTTCAGTTTTGGAAGTGCATAGATTTCTAGGAATTGTTCCATTTCTTCCAGATTCTCTAGCTTGGTGGCATATAATTCTTTATAGAAGTTTTGCTGGATTCTCTGGATTTCTGTGGTGTCAGTTGTGATATCTCCTGCATCGTTTACAGTTCTATTAATTTGAGTCTTCTCTCTTTTTTGCTTGGTGAGTCTGGCTAGGGATTTGTCAATTTTGTTTAATCTTTCAAAGAACCAACATTTGGCTTCATTGATCTTTTGTATGGTTCTTTTATTTTTGATGTTGTTTATTTCTGCTCTAACTTTAGTGATTTCTGTCCTTCTGGTTGCTTTAGGGTTCCTTTGTTCCTCTTCCTCTAAGTACTTGAGGTGTGCAGTAAGGTCGTTCATTTGAGTTTCTTCTTGGTGTTTAATATGTGATTGAATGGCTATAAGTTTCCCTCTCAGTACTGCTTTAGCTGTGACCCAAATATTTTGATAGCTTGTGTCTTCATTTTCATTAGTTTCCAGGAACATTTGAATTTCCTGTTTGAGTGAGTCTCTGACCCAGTGGTTCTTAAGGAGCATGTTGTTTAGTTTACAAATTCTGTGTCTTTTAATAATTTTCCGTTTGTTGTTAAATGCTAGTTTTACTCCACTGTGGTCTGAGAAGATACTTGGGATGATTTCAATGCTCTTGAATTTATTGATGCTGTCTTTGTGGCCTAACATGTGGTCTATCCTTGAGTATGTGTTATGTGGATTTGAAAAGAAGGTGTATTCCAGTTTTTTGGGGTGGAGGAGTCTGAAAATGTCCAAGAGGTCTAGTCTGTCGATCTCTTCATTCAATTCTCTTGTATCTTTATTGGTTCTCTGCTTTGTTGATCTGTCTAAGTGTGAGAGTGGGGTATTGAAGTCTCCCACTATTATTGTATTACTATTGATGTATTTTTGAAATTCTTTCAGTAGATGCTTAATGTATTTAGATGGTCCCTCGTTGGGTGCATAGATGTTAGTAATTGTTAAGTCTTCTTGGCTGATTGATCCTCTAATCATTATGTAATGTCCTTGCCTATCTTTTATTACTTTATTTAATTTAAAGTCTATCGTGTCTGAGACGAGAATGGCTGTTCCTGCCCTTTTTTGTGGACTGTTAGCCTGTATGATAGTTTTCCATCCTTTCACTTTAAGTCTGTGTTTATCTTGTTGTGACAGATGGGATTCTTGCAACCAGCATATGGTTGGGTTATGTTTTCTGATCCATCCCCGCCCCCTGTGCCTTTTGATGGGTGAGTTTAAGCCATTGACATTTATTGATATTATGGATTTAATGCATTGTAGTGCCATTGTTCTAAAAAAATTTGTTTGCTCTGATATATTGCAAGTATTATAGTGATGTTTTTGTTTATAAGAGGTCTTTTAGTACCTCTTTCAGGGCTGGCTTGGTGATGGTTGCCTCCTTTAACTGTTGTTTATCTAAGAAGGTTTTGATCCCTCCATCTAGTTTGAATGAAAGTCTAGTAGGTATATTATCCTTGGTTGAAACCCTTTTTCATTCAGGGCTCAATAGATATCTTGCCACTCCCTTCTGTCTTTTAGAGTTTGAGTGGAGAAGTCTGCAGATAATCTTATGGGTTTTCCCTTGTATGTGACTTTTTGTTTCTCTCTTGCAGCCTTTAGGATCCTTTCTTTATCCTTACTTCTTCTCATTGTAACTATGATGTGTCTTGGTGTCTTCAGGTCTGGGTTGATTCTCTGGGCCTCTTGAACCTTGATATCCTTTCTGTTATTCAGGTCTGGGAAGTTTTCTTGTATTATTTCCTCTAGAATGTTTGCTTCCCCTTCCTCTCTTTCTTCCTCTGGCAGGCCAATTATACGAATGTTACTTCTTTTGAGATCATCCCATATGTCTCTGTTGTTGTTTTCAGTGTCTCTCAATCTCTTTTTAAGCTCTTTCACCTCTTTCTTAGTTTTCTCTAACTCATCCTCTGTCTGACTAATTCTGTTTTCTGCTTCTGTTAGTCTGCTTTCCCTTGCCTCAGCTTCTCTCTTCACTACAGCTATTTCAGCTTTCAGTTCTCTAATTGCCTCAAGATAATCAGTATTTTTCTTGGGGGTCTCAACTGTTCTTTCCCCAATACTGCCATTCCTTTCCTCCAATGTTGTTTTCATTTCTGTGATTAATAAGTTTATTATTGCTTGCATACTTTTCTTATCTATGGTTAACTTCTGGCTGATTTGTAGTTTCTTCTGGGCTCTTGTCTTCATTCATTGGAGTAGCAGTTTTATTTGTTTTTGATCTACTCATTTTTTTTTATTTATGTGTTTCTCTCTCTCTCTTTTTTATTCTGTTGTTCCTCAGTTGTTGTGTCTTGAGTACAAGTAACACTGTACTAAATACCTTTATGACAATTGCACTCACCACTCAGGAATTACAGTAGCAACTGAAGTAAGTATTGAAGTATTTTAATCATTACCAGTTAGCCAAACAATTTATCCAGTTTGTGAAAAAATAGTAACCAAATCCCAGTGAAGAAAGAGAAAAGAAAGAGAGGATAGCAAGAATAGACAGTTATGCAAATCTACTACCCACTGTATATTCTAGGGGTAATAAGAGGGGAAAGGGAACTAGAGCAGAGATACACACATAGAGAGTCCACTCTGAGTCAGATTTCTTCCCCAAAGTAATTCACAAATTCAGAAAGGCAAAGAAGAAGGAAGAAGTGTATGACAAGATTAAAAAAAAAGAGAGAGAGAGAGAGAGAGACAAGAGAGAGAAAAGGGAGAAGATAAGAAAAAGAGTTGTAATTAAAGAGCAGTGCAAGGAACTTCCCAAATGTGTATCAGTGAATTCAAAAAAGCACCCTGTTTGGTGGTGTGGGGTATCCTGCTAGGAGCTGGTCCCCAGGGACTGCTTATGGGGGGGGGGGAAGGAGGTATGCTTGAAAATTAAAAGGAAGAAAAAAGAACTTTTTTCCCCTACTCTAATTCTTAACCCAAATTAAGTTATAGTCACCTCTTTGTCACCGCTATGGCCCCTTACTGGCTGGCCTGCTAAAGGCAGAAAATCCTATTGTTTCCAGGGGATGTGTTCAGAGCTCAGCGGCTAGCAGCTTCTCAGTCCGCCATCTTCCGGGAACCCCCCACACACACACTTTTTAAAAGGATTTCTTGAAAATGAAAACTAGCTCCAAGTCCTTTGATCCAATGAGAGCTATACTTAAGAAGTCTTTGGATCTGCCCTCAGGGTCACGGTGGTCCCTGGAGACTTCCAAGAGAAAGCCCCCGAGCTATAGTGCTCCCTCCGGGTCCTCTGCCGGCCGCCCAGCAGCGCTCTGCAACCAGCGGAGGAGCCGCCTTCCCGTGCGGAGGACAATGCCCGGCGCATCCGCCTTGCCCGCTGCTGCCTGGGATGTCTGGAGCAGCCTGCCCGCTAGTCCCTGCCACCTTTACTCTAATTCTTAACCCAAATTACATTATAGTCACCTCCTTGGTGTCACCACTAGGACCCCTTGTTGACTGGCCTGCTAAAGGCAGAAAATCCTACCGTTTCCAGAAGATGTGATCAGAGCACACGCTGTTAGCAGCTTCTCAGTCCGCCATATTCCTGGAACCCCAATTTATTTTTTCTTATGACAAGGACTTTAAGGATACAATCTCTCAGCAATGCTCAAATGCACAATACAGTATTGCTAACTATAGTCACTATAGTCACCAAGCCTTGCCTATACATCTAGGATTTATTTATCTTATTAATTCTAAGTTTGTCTTTGACCGACTTTGCCCAGCCCCACTCCTCATGACATGTTCTGCTTCTGGTAACCCTTATGCTAGTCACTGCTTTGTAAAGAGTTTGGTGTTTTTTAACTTTCATACATGGGAGAGAATACAGTCCATCTGAGTCTGAATTATTTTGCTTAGCATATGCCTTTAAGGTTCATACATGTTATTGCATGACATGACCATGAAAAAGAAACCCTGCCATATATATTTCATAATCTATTCAGTCATTGAGGTGCACTTAGATGATTTGTTATGGGCATTTAAATAATATCACAATGAACATGTGGATGAAGTATCTCCTTAAGTTATTTTTTTTGTTTTCCTCAAATTAATAACAGAAGTAGAATTGCACAATTATGTAGTAGTTTTAATAAAAAAATTACCATGCTATTGGAAGATTAATGATTCATAGTACAGTTTTTGTCACAGGGAGACAACTTCTCATCTTCCAGTGATAAATGTCTGCAGGACACTCTTTCCCCTAACATAGGTCTTTTTTTTATCATTACGCACCAGGACTTTTTTTTTTACCACCAGTTCTTTTTTCTGCTTTCCTTGTCCTTTGCTTGGTGAGATACAGTGTACCCAATGCAAATTTTATTTTGTGTTTTCCACATCTGTCGTTGTTTTTCAACTTCTGCCTATGACTGAAATCAACCAGTATCTGTCTTTCCCTTTTTGGCTTAGCCCACTTACTATGATTTCTTTAAGTTCCATAAAAAATTAGGCAAAGGAGATGGATTTATAATTTTTAACAGTTAGCCATAATTTTCTTTAGTCACTGGGCACTGTCAGGTTGCTATGAACATAGGTGTACAAATATATCTTTGGATAGATGTTTTTGGTTTCTTTTAATATGTACTCAGGAGAGATATTGCCTGGTGAAATGCCTGTATGCTGAAAACTATGAGTCATTATTAAAGGAAATAGAAAATGATACAAAAAGATGGTAAGATATATCATGTTCATGCAGCTCTAATGGTGAAAAAAATTCTTTAAGAGAGTAGATCAAAAGTTTATCTGGAACCAGAAAATACCCAAGTTTGCCAAAGCAATCCTCAGAATAAAGAACAAGAATGGTGGTATCCACTTGTGGACCTCAAAACATATTTCAAGGCTACTATACTCAAAACTGCCTGGAACTAAATTAAAAATAGACACACAAACTAGTGAAATAGAATTGGGATCTCAGGTGTAAGTCTGTAGAGATGCCCAATTTTTTTTTTCTTCCTATTCCTATTTTTTTTTAAATTTTTTATTTAAGAAAGGATTAGTGAACAAAAGCATAAGGTAGGAGGGGTACAACTCCACACAATTCCCACCACCCAATCCCCATAACCCACCCCCTCTTATGGTAGCTTTCCCATTCTCTATCCCTCTGGGAGCATGGACCCAGGGTCGTTGAGGGTTGCAGAAGGTAGAAGGTCTGGCTTCTGTAATTGCTTCCCCACTGAACATGGGCGTTGACTGGTCGGTCCATACCCCCAGTCTGCCTCTCTCTTTCCCTAGTAGGGTGTGTCTCTGGGGAAGCTGAGCTCCAGGACACATTGGTGGGGTCTTCAATCCAGGGAAACCTAGCCAGCATCCTGGTGGCATCTGGAACCTGGTGATTGAAAAGAGAGTTAACATATGAAGCCAAACAATTTGTTGAGCAATCATGGATCCCAAGCTTGGAATAGTGGAGAGGAAGTGTTAGGGAGGTACTCACTGCAAACTCTAGTGTACTTCTGCTTTCAGGTATATATTTTGCAGTAGTTTATGGATACATGTGCACATAAGCTCTCTCTCACAGAAACTGGTGTATATCTAGGTTATGGGACTTTGTTAGAAAGTGAACTACCTGAGATGAAATTAGAGTGTACTATGAAAGGAAAGGTCTCACCCGAGTAATGAAGCTGAAGGGTTGTCATTCCACACATGAAGTCTCTGGATACAGTCTGAGGTGAAGCATGTTGAGATGGCAATTGTTGCTTTGGTTAGGTTGTGATTGGCGGATGCAATATTATTTGGTTTTGATTGGGAGATGCATACTGGAAAGTGGGCCCTATCCAAGGGTTCCAGGACTGGGGGAAGTAGAGGCTCTATAGTGGAGATGTGAGGTTCCTGCTGTCTCAGGGTTCAAAAAGACAATCAATAGTTAATATTATCATCACATTATTTGTTAATTGGGTTAACTTTGAAAAGTCCCTTTGTTATGGTTTGCTGTACAGTACCCAGTATCTTGTATATAGCTGTGCTATTGGAAGCTTCTAATCTACTTGGTCTAGGCTTTTGAGAGAGTCCACATATCAAATACGTAGCCTATATATTAAAAAGATTCAGTTTGTCTTTTGAGAAACTTTGAGACATACAATTGATTTCCCCCTCTCATATTAATTAACTACTGATTTATATGTCTACATTTTGCTAGGAGTGTACATAAACACCATTCCCACCACCAAAGGGCTATGACCCATCCCTCCCGCCCACTCCCACCCCCCACTGGCCCAGGAAGCTACATGTCTACCCCTCACCACTGGGTTTTTACTTTGGTGCCCTACTTACAATTTGATCAGGTCCTGCTTTTAGTTTCCCTTTCAGATCTTCTAAGTCAGCTTCTGTTGATGAGTGGGATCATCCCATACTCATCTTTATCTTTCTGACTTAGTTCACTTAACATAATTCCTTCTAGCTCTGTCCAAGATGGGTCAGAGAAGGTGGGTTCATTGTTCTTGATAGCTGCATGAGATGCCCAATTTTGACAAAAGAGCTCAAAACATTAAATGGAAGAAGAAGAGTCTATTCAACAAATGGTATTGAAGAAATTGTGTAGAAATATTAGGGGGAATGAAACTGGCCCATTAAATTTTACTATGTACAAAAGTAAGCTCCAAATGGATAAAATATTTGGATATTTTTGATGAAGCCATCAAAAACTTGGGAAGTATTGGCAGATAGCTTTAAGATGTAAGCTTTAAAAACATCTTCAGTGATTCAAGTCTAACTGTAAAGGAAACAAAACAAAAATAAATTAATAGTGCTACATAAAACCAAAATGTTCCTGTACAGCCAATGGCACTACCATAAAGTGCTAATAACCAAAATACACAGAGAACTCAACAGACTCAGCAATCAAAAAAAAAAAAGATCAAACAGCCCCTTTGAAAAATGAGGAAAGGATATGAGGAAAATATTCACCAAAAAGAGATCCAATGGGCATATGTAAAAAATGCTCAGTCACTAGTTTTAAATTTTAAGGCATCTTTGTACTGTTTTCTATAAAGCAAAGCTTTTTATTTGTCTTTTTGATAAAAGCCATTCTTTAATATCTGGCTCATTTTCAGTCATATATAAACCATAGTTTTAAATATAATGTGAGATTTTTATCAAAATACATCTGCCAAAATATGAATATAAGGTATATTTTCTTAACTAGGTTTACTAAATTTTAAATATGTTGACATATGACCCACGGGCCTCCAGTTGAACTCTTTTTATGTTTTTTTTTTAATTAGTTTTTTTTCACTTATTGAATTGAGAAAGAAATTGAGAATGAAGGAGAATATAGAGGAAGAGTCAGAGAGACACCTGCAGCACTGCTTCATCACTAATTAAACTCCTCCCTACAGATGGAAATTGGGAGTTTGAACTGGGTCCTTATATACTTTTGTGTGTGCATCCAACCAGGGATGTCATCACCTGTTCCTCCTTTTTTCTTGAACGTGTAAATGTTTGAGGCAGACCTGAACAGATTATGGTACCATGGGCTGCACTTGCAGGTCTCCTGCACACACAATGTGAATGGACAGTTGCACTTTAATAAAGACTCATACTTAGATGTCTGTTCATCATCAAACTTTAAGATGCATCTGTCTGAGATTCGTAGAGTCAGTATCTATGAACCAGACTCTGGACACCAGGTTTTTCAAAAATAACCATTATTTGCATGAGGTATGTTGTCTTCTGCTTCCATGTGTAATCAGCTACTCAGTCTACCAGGTAGAAGACTACCAAGTAAAGAGTCAATGACAATGGGGACTGGGGGTTAGCACTCTGGGTTAAGCTTACATGGTGCAAAGCATAAAGCCCAGTTCCAGGCTCCCCACATGCAGGGGGGTCGCTTCACAAGCTGTGAAGCAGGTCTGCAGGTGTCTATCTTTCTCTCCCCATCTCTGTCTTCCTCTCCTTTCTATTTTTCTCTGTCCTGTCTAATAACAACAACAGCAAGGGCAACAAAATGAGGAAAATGGCCTCTAGGAGCAGTGGATTCACCGTGCAGGCACCGAGTCCCAGCAGTAACTCTGGAGGCAAAAAAAAAAAAAAAAATTAATGGCAATGGTTTGCATTTTACAAAACATGATTCCTTGCATTCAGTGATTTAGTAAAAATATTTAGGGGCAGTGACAGCCCTAGTTTAAGTGATGCCTTTTGCATAATATGAGTAGATCCTCATGACATAAGAAATTATTTTTAATACTTGCTGTATATTAGAATCACCTAGAGAGCTTAAAAAAGAAGCAGTCATGCCTGCATCTCATCACAGACCAAAGAATTCCTCTCCAGGAATAGTTCCTCTTTACTGTCTGATATATTTTTAAAAGAATTTCTGTTTTTTTTCCTTTGTGTATTCATGTGTGTGTGTGCAAAAGTCTCCTGCATGTCTGATTTTCCTGATCCCTGGCTTTTATTTTTTAAAAAAAATTTATTTTTCAATTACAGAATGGAAAAGCAACAGGGAGAAACAGTGAGAATTAGAGTAGCACAGCAACAGAGCTTCCCTAGGTCCCATGACATGCTCATACAGTACGGGAACATCCCTCAACTGAGAGAGTGCAGGGATGACAAGCCACATACTTTACCAGTTGAGCTGTCTTCCAGTCCCTTTCTTTGCTTTAATATGTAGCCAAAATGGAAACAATGGGATTAAAGGATAAGTACAAGATTTGATTTTCAATTATTTCCCTATCCTCATTTCTCTAGTCAAACTGTTCTGTTCAGGACCCAGTGTCTACACTCATTTCCACTTAAAGACTCTCATTCTCATCAACTGCAGGTCTGCCCTTTCTGTCCCTTTTTATGAATTGCCTTATCTTTTACAATCCAGTTAATGACTTACATTTGCTGCAAATCTTAATTTTATCAGTCCAGATTTGGGGTATTTTCTTTGTGATATCCTTGAGTTCACCATGTATACCATTTGATAAGAGTAGAATCCATGCAGTGTCCATCTTTATGCTTCATCATAAACAGCATATATCCACAGAAGTGTTAAGAAAATGTGTACAATTACTGTTTCCTTGAGGATAGTGGACAAATTTTATTCTGTGGTGGTGGTGAAGAAGTAAAAGAACCTGAGCTCTCATTCATGTCAGTTTATTCCCTTTACACTTGAGTTGCCTTCAGAGTAAAGGTGAGAGTCCAGACACAAGAAGGATCATATATTGTTAGAATTTTCTTTCTGACCCATCTTCATTCTACTTGAATGATAAGGTGAGTAGATCTTAAGGGAAAAAAAGCATGACCTTGGCATAGACTTTGAATGGAGCATTTCTTGGTAGTATCTTTCTCATTTTTAAATCTCTTTTGGTATCTTCTAAGCATCTCTTGATGTTGTTTTGGTTGGAAATGAGGTCTTGACACTATCCCAAAGTCCATGCAAACCATTTTCATATTCATCCAGTCATATATTTAAAACTCATTAGCCTATTACCTTGTATTCTAGTAGGGTCTGACTGCTAGCTACATGCTGTTAGTTTCCAGGGTTCAGAGAATGACAGGATAGTATTTCCTTAGACAGTTGTTTTTCTATTGTTTTATTTTAAATTTATTGAAATGTATGACAGAAACATGTTGGTTCAATTATATAAGCAAAATACATGTAGATAAAAAAACTTCTACCTGAAATAAGAAAAATTACCTATGTGGGTGTTTACAAATGCTAAGTAAATAAATCCATAGTTATATAAATGCAAAGTATATATATATAATGCACATGCTTTTGTATATGTACCATGTATTGCCAATAATATGCAGACCCTTGTGGCCTTAGATGCCAACAAGTTGCTAGTTCATGGTAATTTCATTTCAATCTAAAATCTTACAACAGTTTCAAATGTAACTGGTACATAATTTTCAGTGCTTATATTGAAGCTTCAGGTTAGGAATTGGGTAATTACTGTCTAATTATATGACTTTTGGTATCTATTCACATAGATGATGACTAAGGAGAACTTGGTTCATTGGCACATTATAAATTATTCACCTGTTCTGCTGGAATTCTTGAATTTACATTTATTTATTCAAGTAATATCTCATTTTATGAGCATTTGCCTGTGGCTGAAAAATAAAAGAGTCTAATGAAAAAAATGTCATTGGTCTTTACAATGTTCCTGTGAAATGAACATCCTTTTAAAATAATCATTTATAGGCTCTAGATCTTTATTTTTTAGTTTGTTTTATTTTGCAAGATTCTGGGATTGGCTTTAAGCACAACACCTGTAGTGTCATACAAACTTGAAAAGGAATTTGTGACTGCAAATAAGAACGAAGCAAAAAATAGCATGCAGTTTCTGATGCTAGTGACAGCTTACAGAAAGACTGACAGTCGTTTTTGTCTGCTTACTGGCATTTAAAAAAAGATTTGCTTATTTATTTCTTATGAGGAAATGAGAGAAAAGGGAGTGAAGAATAGAGAGAGAAGGAGAGGGAGAAGGAGAAGAAGAGGGAGAGGGAGAGGGAGAGGGGGAGGGAGAGAGAAAAAAACAGCACTGCTCTGCTCTAGCATAAAGTGGTGTTGAGGATTGAACCTGCTGCGTCTGGGGCCTGAGGCATGCAAATTAGTGCTCTAACAGACTGAGCCATCCATCTTCCTGAATCTCATTACTCTTTTTTTTTCTTCAGGGGAGTAATTAGTATTTCACTCCTGGCAGGAATGTCAACAAGATGTTTTGTCCACTTCCTACCCCAACCTTATGCCCAGGAATTTGAAGTTTGAGTGAATGAAATGGAGAAATGATAGATGCAGCTGACTGTGTAGATAATACATAGAGAAACTATCCTGCTGGATGATCTCACTCATAGGCAGAAGTTTATAAACAAGACCAGAAAGGAAAACACTAAGCAGAACTTGGACTGGAATTGGTGTACTGCCCTTAAGTAAAAGACTCTGGGGTGGGTTCAGGTCTTGAAATATGATGGCAGAAGAGGATCTAGTGGGGGTTGTATTGTTATGTGGAAATGTTGTGCATGTACAAACAATTGTATTTTGCTGTCAACTGTAAACCATTAATCCCTCAATAAAGAAAATTTTTTTAAAATAAAGAAATTATCTTACTACTGAGATTCCCAAAGAAGCTATTGTTTCTGATGCTGCCAAACTCTTGTTAATTTTTTTCTCTTATACTTGTATCTTTTCTTAGCCTTTGAATATATTACATTTTTGAGAATGGGTGGGAGAGTGGAGTCTCATATTTCACTGACTTTAAAAAAATATTTATTTATTTTCTTTTGTTGCCCTTGTTGTTTTATTGTTGTAGTTATTATTGTTGTCAATGTTGTTGAATAAGACAGAGAGAAATGGAAAGAGGAGGAGAAGACAGAGAGGGGGATAGAAAGATAGACACCTGCAGACCTGCTTTACCACTTGTGAAACTACTCCCCTGCAGGTGGGGAGCCAGGGGCTGGAACCCAGATCCTTACACCAGTGCTTGCACTTTGCGCCATGTGCACTTAACGCGCTTCACTACCACCCGACTCCCCTGACTTTTTTTTGTAGTAATATTTTCTACTTCACTTTTTGTCAATGGCAAAGGGTTTCTTAATTATTTTTTAACCTAGTAGGAAGACCAGATTTACTAATAGTAAGAGAAAATATTTGGTACATAATACTGCAAGTGAGTGCCCCTTGGTGTTTGCCTATGAGAGAGAACTTCCTTGTTTTACTGCCTTGCTGACTTCATCCCAGTCTCTTCACTTCATTGAATCAGTTCCAGATTTCCAACTCTAAGGTTTTGTTTGTTTCCCTGAAGTCACCATGGTTTCCCACTATTGTTCATCAGTCACAACTGGAAATAGAGGCTTTGCAGCCATCTTTTTATTCATTTTTCTTCTTTATTCTGTGGACTGGGCTCAGCCATGTGATGACTATACTGGCTGATATATTTAAACTAGTTCGGGAGTCGGGCGACAGAGCAGTGGGTTAAGTACACGTGGTGCGAAGTGCAAGGACCAGCCTAAGGATCCCAGTTTGAGTCCCCCGGCTCCCCACCTGTAGGGGAGTTGCTTCACAGGTGCTGAAGCAGATCTACAGTGTCTGTCTTTCTCTTCCTCTCTCTGTCTTCCTCACCTTTCTCTAGTTCTCTTTGTCCTATCCAAAGACAGCAACAACACAAAATAATAATAATAAAAACCACAACACTGATAAAAAAAAAAAAGGGCAACAAAAGGGAAAAAAATGGTCTCTAGGAGAGTGGATTTGTGGTGCAGGCACCGAGCCCCAGCAATAACCCTGGAGGCAAACAAAACAAAACAAAACAAAATAAACAAACAAAAAAACTAGTTCATTCTCCAGGTGCTGGCACTCCTGTGGAGTGGATCCAGACAGGAGGCAAGTCACCAACCCTCCCTCTCTGGCTCTAAGGGGCCTAGAAATCTAGACAGGTGGCATTGGGGAGTAGTTTGGTACAAACACTCATTTATTTGAAGGTAGGTTTGGGTTTATATAGAAAGTTAAAGAAGTTAAATTTTTCAAATATGTCAGAAATGACAGGTTTCTTAAATGTCAGCTTGCCCCATGTTTGGGGGCTGATATGACAAGAATTGATGAGATACATAAAGGTCAAAACAATTAGTCTCCACGATGCAGGCAGGTTAATTATTCAAAGACATTTGGAAGCATAGGGGTTAAACCAGTAAGGTGAAGTAGAGAAAGAAAAATACAGATTGATGTGAATCATAGATATCAGAGGACACAGGAAATAAGATTTTGGGACTTTTCACTGTCTGGTGTTAGGGGTGTATGATAGAGTGTGTTCTCCTTTGCGATCAAAAGGTGAAGTGGATGTGTGAACTTTGAGTGTCTATCATGAACTTTGAGTGAACCTTAAAGCAGGCAGCTATTTGGCCTGTTAGCAGGGAGAAACTAAGTGTGAGAGGCCTGTAGGATTTCTGTGAGCTTGAGAGACTAACAAGGAGAAACTGAGTTTGGGAGATTTTTCCCTCTTGGCTCATCTCTATGAGGAGAGAGGCTAACAAATGAGGTGTCTTTCCAGACCTCCATCCAAGGATGGGAGAGTTTCCCTAAGCTCTACCAAGCTTTCACGTAGTCCCCACATCCAGGGACAAGCTGGTCTACATAGCTTCATTTATCTATCTGGGGCTCAACTGAAATGGCAATGTTTGGGATGACTGTCTCACTTACATATATATGATTCCCATAGCACATCATGCTTTCACATAAGCAAGGCTAGACTGAGCTTGCTCATAAAATGGCAATGCTCTAAGAGAATAAGCATGGAGCTGTACATGAAGAGATTCCATATCTGCTTTGTACTAAGGTATGTGCTGCCCCAGGCAGCTCTGTAATTGCATCTTCAATAGGACATTGCTGTGTTTGATTTATCTAGTTGTAGAAGACTAGTGAGGGTGTATTTATTGTGACCAATGGATCCCACAGATAATAAGTCTATTCATTCACTTCTTTGATTATGAGATGAATTCCTTGGTAAAAACTTTTGTGTACTTGTAGATGTCTACTGGTGAAAAACCAACATCAGATAATAGCAAACTGCTATTATTTCTCATAGTTCTATGAGCCTATGGCTATCAATTAGATCCATTCAGTTATAGTCGAATAATAGTTAGGACTGAAGTCATCTGACTAGTTGGGATTTCCAAGATAATTTCTTTGCTCACATGTCTGTGCCTTGATCCTTTTTTTTTTTTTTTTTTGGTATTCCAGAGTTTCATGCCTGTATGATTCCACTGCACTCAGCATACTATTTTTCAGTCAACACACACAACACACACACACACACACACACACACACACACACACACACACACACACACACAGGGTAGGAGAGGGAGACAGAATGAGAACTAGAGCATCGCTGGCACATTTAATGCTAAGGGATGAATTCAGGATTTCATGATTGCAAATTCAGTACTCCAGACAGTGACTGCACCACCTCCTACCAGAAGGCTGTGGAGTTCTACTGTCAAATGTCTGGTGGTGACTCTGGGCTGCAGTCATTCAGCACAGTGTGTGGAATTGAAAAAGAGCTGGAGATGTAGGTGGTAGAGTGAAGATAAGCTGGAAATTACTAGAATTCCATGTCTTGCTGTCACTGGCCACAGTATAATCTTCACAGAATAATGACCACTGTTCCCCTTCTGCTACTCAAAACTCACACTCCTTTCTGTCAGCTTTAACTGAGAAACATTTTGGGAATGCTGGGAATTCAGTTTCTTAGTTTACCAAGTTGAGAATAGAACATTACAGCAAGACTCATTCACATCTTATAAGACTGACAGTGACTATATGCACACATTATTGAACCATCTTGATGTTCTCTTTTTTAAAAAAATATTTTTTTTCAATTTTTATTTATAAAATGGAAATATTGACAAGAGCATAGGATAAGAGGGGTACAACTCCACACAATTCCCACTACCATAGCTCCCTATCCAATCCCCTCCCTTCATAGCTTCCCTATTGTTTATCCCTCTGGGAGTATGGACCCAGGATCATTATGGGATGCAGAAGGAGGAAGGCCTGGCTTCTTTAATTGCTTCTCCAGTGAACATGGGTGTTGGCAGATCTGTCCATACTCCCAGCCTATCTTTCTCTTTCCCTAGTAGGGCAGGGCTCTGGGGAAGCAGGGCTCCTGTATAGTTTCGTGGGGTCATCTGCCCTGGGAAGTTGGATTGGCATCATGGTAGCATCAGGAATATGGTGGCTGAAAAGGAGTTAAGATATAAAGCAGAACAGATTGTAGACTGATATGAACCTAAAGGCAAGAATATTTCAGATGAAGATTTGAGGTCTCTGTTTTGGAAAAAGACAGTAGGTTTATTTAAGGTATATTCCAAGGGGCCCATGACTTAACTACTCTGCCTACTACTCGAGGAAGATGGGTCCTGGATTTAGTGTAGTCTGGAATGTTCCTAGTCATGAGCACAGAATACGAGCCCAGACCTACAGGGATGCAAAGGTTACATAGGCTCCTATGCTGAATATGGGCCCCAGATCAATTGATGGGGTTTACAGTTAACAATATTGATATACTTCCCCCATACTTGGGAACTACTCTCTTCCCTGATCCAGCTTTCTAGTCCTTCTTCCAACTATGACACCATCTCCCCAGACAATAACTTGGGGGCCACCAGCATATCAGTTGTTCTCTTTTTATTTTAATTTTTTTCAACTACCTAGTCTTTCCCTTCTTGTTCGATCTTTTCATCTTAGTGACTTCAGGATAGTTAACTGCATAATGACTGACTTGAATACTATCCTGGTCACTTAGGGCTCTTCTTATTCTAGCTGGAGAAATTATTAGAAGTAAAAAATTTCTGCTTGTTGCTGGTGGAGGATAAAAAAAATTTCCAGATAGGTTTGGAATCTTTGCTTGGTGCTTCTCATCCTCTACCTCCAATCCTTGGGCTGTCCACTCTTGAAAGGGCTCCATGGGGGTATGTATAAGATATATATTTTTTTCTTGAAAAAACATTGTCATCTTGCTTTCTCTTTTATTATATAGATAGCTAAAAATTCACAAAAGAGAAAAACAAAATCACACACATAACCAGTAACCAGCGCCCCTCCCCTGAGCAGGAAGTTTTACCCACTTGGTAACCCCAGTGGGATCAGAGCAGTGAGTGTCATTTTCAGCCCGGCAGTACAAAGTACCCATTCTTGCACTTTGACCAAAGACAGTACAGCCAGGGTGGCTGTCCCGTGGCACATCTGCAAGACTCTATCTCACAGGAAGTAGTGCAGCTCTTCAGAGATAAGTTTCACTGGGGAACAAAGCAGGATTTTGTTCACTGCTTCAAGAATGATGCATTGAACCTGGACTAGGCTTTTTAATTTATGTAGCT
Source organism: Erinaceus europaeus (assembly GCF_950295315.1). NCBI lineage: Eukaryota > Metazoa > Chordata > Mammalia > Eulipotyphla > Erinaceidae > Erinaceus > Erinaceus europaeus. The sequence goes on along the minus strand of NC_080174.1, from coordinate 80,175,977 downwards.
GGGAACAGGGCAGAAATGACCCAGTGTGCTCTGTTCTTCTTCCTCCCTAGTCAATGACTTCCTCTTCTTGCCTTTCAAAAAAAAAAAAAAAAACCCCACAAAACTCTCTCTTCCTTTCTGTACCAATGATTTCTGCCTCCACTTCATTCCTGAAATTAAGTTTGAACATTCATTACTGTGCTTTTTTTTTTTTTTTCACACAGTTCCCCCCATTGGAAACTGATGATCTATACTGTAGCAGATAATGTTCAGGGTATTTGAACTTAATAGCTCCAACACAAAACCACAGTATTAGAGCCTTTTCACTAATGGAGAGAAAACATGCTTGTGGTCCAAGAGAAGCAGATTTGAGTTTGATACTTAGGACACACACACACACACACACACACGCACACACGCACGCACGCACGCACACACGCGTGCGCACACACGCACACACACGCACGCATATATATGCCACTGTTCCTGGAAGCCATCTTTTCTTTCTTTTATTTGATACAACAGAGAGAAATTTGGGGATGGGGCGCTGTAGAGAGGAAGAGAGTCACTTGCAGCAATGTTTTACTACTCATGAAGCTCCCTGCTGCCATTGAGGACCAGGGACTTGCACCCAGGTCCTTGTGCATGGTAGCCTGTGTGCACTCTACCACTGTGTGCCTGTGTGCACTGCCTGGACCCCACAACTCCAAATATTTGTCTTTGAACTGAAGTAACTTACAACTTCTCTGTATCTAATTATTTGCATTGGAGAATGAGAATGAGGGGGCTGGGTGGTGGCACACAGGTTAAGTGCACATAGTAAGTACAAAGAGCAAGGATCTGCGCAAGGATCCAGGTTCGAGTCCTTGGCTCCTCACCTGCAGGGGGATGTTTCACAGATGGTGAAACAGGTTTGCAGGTATCTATATTTCTCTTTCCCTCGCTGTCTCCCCCTCTTCTCTCAATTTCTCTCTGTCCTATCTAATAAAATGGAAAAAAAAAATGGCCATCAGGAGCAGTGGATTTGTTGTGTCAGCACCGAGCTCCAGCAATAACCCTGGAGAGGAGAGAGAGAAGAGAGGAGAGGAGAGGAGAGGAGAAGAGAGGAGAGAGAGGGAGAAGGAAGAGAGAGAAGGGAGAAAATAGTTCCTTTTTTTTTTGGTGTGTGTGTGTAACCAGGGTTACTGCTGGGGCTTGGTGCCTGCGCTACATATCCACTGCTCCTGGAAACCATTTTTTCCATTTTTTGCCCTTGTTGTCGTTATTATTATCGTTGTCATTGCTGTTGGATAGGACAGAGAGAAATAGAGAGAGGAGGGGAGACAGAGGGGGAGAGAAAGACAGACACCTTCAGACCTGCTTCACCACTCATGAAGCGACCCCCCTGAAGGTGGGGAGCTGGGGCTCAAACCAGGATCTTTACTATAGCGCCATGTGGGCTTAACCCGCTGTGCTACCGCCCGACTCCCTATTTTTTTTTTTTTTAAGATTAAAATGGGATTCATTTTAAAGATGAAAAACTGAATCCCTGAGAGGTAGAGTGTTTAATTTAATATCCCTCAGCAAGCTGAGATTGCTTGGATATGATGTTTCACTTGTGGTTATGAAGTTGGACTGCTGGTGCAGCAAACACTTTAAGTTTTGTGGCTTCATCTCAACTTTGGAGGCGTGGATCTGACAACTTTTGACTTTCCAGAAATTAAATATTTCCTGTGAGATAATGAGTTGTGGTATGAAAGCAGGTAGGATTTATATGGCAGTTAAATGTAGTTTGGTATCAAAAATTTGATTGCATTATTCAGTGTGGCATAGCAAAGATCACCTCTGCCCTCTGCCTTTTGGCTTGATCAGCAGATACAGACCACGATTAAGGAAACACTGTCATATATTTCTTAATAGTTTAATTTTCCTCTCACTCTCTATTGACTGCAATGCCCATGCCTTTGGAAAAAGTGTCAAAATAAACATGGCTTTTTTATTAGCTTTCCCCCCCTCCCCTTCTGCTTTTAGAAAATGATTTAGGGGGGGTTGGGAGTGGGTGGGAGGGATGGGTCACAGTCTTTTGGTGGTGGGAATGGTGTTTATGTACACTCCTAGTAAAACGTAGTCATAAATCACTAGTTAATTAATATGAGAGGGGGAAAATTAATCGTATGTCTCGAAGTTTTTCAAAACACAAACTGAATCTTTTCAATATATAGGCTGTGTAATTGATATGCAGACTCTCTCAAAAGTCTAGACCAAGTAGATCAGAAGCAACCAATAGCACAGCTATATACAAGATACTGGGTACTGTACAGCAAACCCTAACAAAAGGACTTTTCAAAGTTAACCCAATTACCAAATAATGTGATGATAACATTAACTATCGATTGTCTTTTTGAACCCTAAGACAACAGGAACCTCACATCTCCACTATAGAGCCCCTACTTCCCCCAGTCCTGGAACCCTTGGATAGGGCCCACTTTCCCGTATGCCTCTCCCAATCCATATCAAATAATATTGCATCTGCCAATTGCAACCTAGACTGAAGACCCCACCAATGTGTCCTGGATCTCCGCTTCCCCAGAGACCCACCCTACTAGGGAAAGAGAGAGGCAGACTGGGAGTATGGACCGACCAGTCAACGCCCATGTTCAGCGAGGATGCAATTACAGAAGCCAGACCTTCCACATTCTGCAACCCACAATGACCCTGGGTCCATGCTCCCAGAGGGATAGAGAATGGGAAAGCTATCAGGGGAGGGCGTGGGAAATGGAGATTGGGTGGTGGGAATTGTGTAGAATTGTACCCCTCCTACCCTATGGTGTTGTTAATTAATCCTTTCTTAAATAAAAAAAATAAATTAATTAAAAAAAAAGGAAATGATTTAGAACTTTGGATCAACTTTGGTGTTGGGTTTTTATCTTTAGTGCGTTGTGTGTGGGAAGGAGTTGGGAAAGTAGGAACTGAGAATCTCTGTTCAGAACAACTAATGGTCTTTTGGCAGCTGGAAAAGTTGGGGGATGACATTTATCCTACCCCCTGGAATGTCCCATTATACTAAGGAATACTTTGTTAGAAGCACACTTTCTAACAATCAGTGTTATTCCATGATGAGCTAGCTTAAATATGGATTATGAGCTCTCAGTCCCAGAGAAATAGTAAAATATAAACTGAATGATACTTTTTAATTTTTTTTTTTTAAACAGAGCACTGTTCAGCTCTGGCTTATGGTGGTGCAGGGAATTGAACCTGGGACATTGGAGCCTCAGGCATGAGAGTCTGTTTACATAACGTTATGTAAACATACCCTCCACTGAATGCTACTTTTTTTTTTTTTGCCTCCAGGGTTATCACTGGGGCTCTGTGTCCTTGTTGTTTATTGTTGTTGTTGTTATTGCTGTAGTTGCTGTTGGGAAGGACAGAACGGAATCAAGAGAGGAGATGAAGACAGAGAGCAGGAAAGAAAGACACCTGCAGATGTGCTTCACTGCCTGTGCTACCGGCAGGCCCTCTGAATGCTACTTTTTTTAAGGAAGCTGGTAGAAGTAATTCCTGTACAGATAGTAGATGGTTTCGATTTTAGTGTCCATTCACCTGTTTCATTCTCTAAACTCTGAACCTCAGTTTCCTCATAGTTACCATGCTGCTCATAAAGTCTAGCCCAACATAATGTCCTGGCAGATAAAGTGAGATACTCTATGAAATGCTGATGATTTGACAGGTCCTCAATAACTGTAGTTGTCTACTTATTTACTTTTAAAGTGTCACAGACATTTATTCTCTGGAAAGACAAACACCTTTGCCGTGTTTGTAGTTGAAAAGATTTCAGGCTCTGAGGTAAATAGGTGGGGAAATCATTTTGGGAATTTTAATATGAACAGCTGTGTACGTCTTCAAGTCACCATATTATAAGAGAATTATTTATGTTCATATTCTAGGTCAATTAGAATCATGTGATGCACAGGAAAAATGCTTAGGCAGTCCGAAGAGTATGAGTTTCTATGGATGAACAGGTATACTTATAAAATAGTTAGCATCAGGGATGGGGGAGATAGCATAATGGTCATGCAAACAGACTCCTAGGCCTGAGACTCTCAGGTCCCAGGTTCAATCTCCCGTACTCCCATAAGCCAGAGCTGAGCAGTGCTCTGGTAAAAATAATACTAAAAAAAAAAAAGAAAAAAGAAAATAATTAGCATCAATTCTACATAAGACATTTTATGTTGACTTGTGTTTTTATTTATTTTTTTCCTACTAAAGTATGAACACTAGGAAAGCAGGGGAAGATGTTTATTTATCTTTGCAAGTCTAGACTTTATTCCACCGTGCCTGAACGTGAAGGCTCTTTTCTCTGTCACTCTACAAATTAAGTCTGTGAGCTTTGTTGAACCACTTTGCTTTTTCATTATGAGTTTAACTGTAGCTTATTTTGTTTTTAATCAATATTTTATTTATTAATTAGATATAGACAGAGAGAAATAGAGATGGGGTGTTAAGGAAAGAGACAGAGAGACAACTGAAGCCTTGCTTTACCACTCATGAAGCTTTCCCCTTGCAAGTTGGGACCGGGGGCTTGAACCTGGGTCCTTGTGCACTGTAATGTGTTTGCTTAACCAGGTGCACCACTACCTGGCCCCTTAATTGTAACTTGTTAGTCTTTTTAACTTCTCTGTGCCAGTGTCCTGTTTTACTAACTGGTGATAATCACTACAGAGTGTCTGAGAACAAAGGTGGCAGACGGTGTGTTGCATGTAGAATATACTTGGAAGATAATGAAGCTGGATGAGGTAAATGCAAAGAGACTGAGTGAATGGTGAATAAACAGGAGCTCTGCCTGTGGGATTGGGAGCCTGGGGCTAGTGAGCTTCTTCCTAGCTCTTTGGTTTTACATGCTACTTAAGCCTTTTGAGTCTTGTCTGTAATATGTGAAATTGCTGAATTTAGGATTTTACAATTCATTAAATTAACTTCTCTAACATATATGTGCCAATCAAGAAGTGTTCTGCGTGGGGAGATAGTATAGTGGCTACGTAAAAAGAATTTCATGCCTGAGGAACCAAGGATCGCAGGTTCAGTTCTCAGCACCACCATAAGCAGTTCCCTGATTAACAAACAAACAGCCCCCCCCCAAAAAAAAAAAACCTAGATATATACCAGGTCCCATGAGATACGGAAGATATTACACATGTATCCATAAATTAGGGCAAAACAGATACCTGAAAGCAAAAGTGCACAATAGTCTGCAGTGAGTCAGTATATGCAGCAAGCAAGTAGAAAGACCTAAAAAGACACCTTAAAGTACCTAATGAAACAGTTTCTACTTAGACCTAGATACCCTCCTTACCTACTTCCTATTACACTTCCCTCAGTCACTCCAAAGCTAATCTTATCAAAGTAAGGACTGCAAAAGCTGAGACTGGCATACTCTAATGATGACTCTTTAGTCACTATCAGACCACCCCATCAGCTGGGGCCCTAGTTGGGGAATTCCAGGATCCCCACACAAACACAATGAGCCTAGATCTCGAATAGATCCCTCTCTCCATTGTCACTGGTCATCTCCATCAGGAACAACATAATGGACTCCTTTGAGGGTCCCCATAGGGCCTTGCTCTCAATGTGGATCAACAATGGTAGAAAATGTTCCATCTTCCAAAAGGGGGTTGGATAACATACTCTATCTACCACCTGAAGAAGATGAGTACTGAAATTGGTGCAACTTGGAATGTTCCTACTCATGACCATAGAATGCAAGTTTGGACCTACAGGGATGTAGAGGTTATATAGGCTTCTAAGCTGAATACAGGCCCCAGATCAAATCTATGGGATTTACAGTCAATAATATTTATATACTTTCCCCATATTTGGGAGCTACTCTCTTCCCTGATCCAGCTTACTAGCTTTTTCCAGCCATGACATTATCTCCTCAGACAATAACCTGGTCCACCTGCATATCAGACGTCAGGCTCAGGCAAAAACTAATAAAGTCCTGGGCCCTTCGGAATATAACAGACCTATTAGCTATTTCCAAAACAAAGACCCTCCCCCAAATACTCATCTGCAATAGTCCAGCCTTTAGGTTCATGATTAATCAACAATTTGTTTGGCTTTATATGTTAACTCTTCTTTCAGCCATCAGGTTCTAGATGCTAGCATGGTGCCAACTGGACTTCCCTGGACAGATGACCCCATCAGTATGTCCTGGACCTCTACTTCCTCAGAGCCCTGCCCCACTAGGGAAAGAGAGACACAGGCTGAGAGTATGGATCAACATATCAACACCCATGTTCAGTGGGGAAGCAATTACAGCAGCCAGACCTTCCACCTTCTGCACCCCATAATGACCCTGGGTCCATACTCCCACAGGGTTAAAGAATAGGAAAGCTATCAGGGAAGAGATGGGATACTGAGCTCTGGTGGTGGGAATTGTATGCCTCTTATCCTATGTTCTTGTCAGTGTTTCCATTTTATAAATAAATTAATTTAAAAAAAAAGAACATAAAAGGAGTTGGGAGGTAGCACAGCTGGTTAAGTGCGGGTGGTCCAAAGTGCAAGGACCAGCGTAAGGATCCTGGTTCGAACCCCTGGCTCCCTACCTGCAGGGAAGTCATTTCACAATCAGTGAAGCAGGTTTGCAGGTGTCTGTCTTTCTCTCTCCTTCTCTGTCTTACCCTGCTATCTCCATTTCTCTGTGTCCTATCCAATAATGACAACAACCATAATAAGTACAACAATAAAAAAATAGCAAGGACAACAAAAGGGGATAAATAAATAAATGTTAAAAAAGTTAACAAAAAGAACATAAAAAAGGAAAAGATAAGATAAAGTAAAAGGGAAAAGTGTTCTGAGTTTTTGAATGCTGTGGGAAGCTCCCAGCACATTCTCCATGTGATAGACAATCTCTCCTTTCCCATCTTCTCACTGAGGAAATGAGAAAACAAACACTTCCACCAGGATATATTTTCTAGGCCTTGAATATTTTTGTTCCTCATCTCTGTATCTGGTCTATTTTCTCCAGCATTGACATCTCATTGAGAAGATAGACCGGATCAAGTCAATGTCAAATCTCTGAGAACTCTTTAGTTCATTCCCAATTGTTCTCTTGAGTATGTCTCTTATTCCAATTTGGTTCTGTGTGCCCTAGCTGTCTCTATTTTATTCCCATGTTTTCTATAATGCTTTAACTTGTCATGATTCTGACTACAAATGGTAGCAGTTTCCTCCTCTAACTAGTCATATCCACTAGGATTTCTAGCACACCCATAAGTCTATAGTACTTTCAAAGAGCTCAAACTAATGGCTCTTCCAGAAAGCTACAAGGGAAATTGAGAACACAGTCATTCATAGACTTCTGGTGAATCTATTTGTGAAACTGAAATGTCCACTGAAGCTTGCTACATAATTGACTTGCAGACCCTGAAAAAGGTGATAAGAGTTTCAGTTGTTCATTCTAACTCCTTACAATTGAGAGAGTGGCTGAAGAGTAGGTGAGAGGGCTGAGGAAGTAGTAGAAAAGTGTTCTTGAGAACCTGTTTCTTCACGGGCAGTGTGTTGTGCTCAATAATTGCAGTCTTTGGAGTTTGGGAACCAGAACTTTGATTCTACTTTAAAAATAAACACCTGATTTTTCATAACTGTCCTTCCATAGAAAGCTACCTAATCAGCTTATTTCTCTGTCATGAAAGATAAATATATTTATTTTGAGTGATCATATCACGTCAGAATTATATATAATAAAATATAATATACAATATATCTCACAAATATCACAGTACCAATAATAGTTATTGAGTACTTACTATATACCTGCAAAACATTCTGCGTTTTATAATAATAATTTATTTAGTCACAATGATGCTGACAATACTGCTCTAATTCTAACTGTAGAGAGGTGGGTTCCGAAGCACGGACTAAAGAAAATAACTTTTCTATGTCCTGAGAAACCAGTCAAACCCAGATTATCTGGCCTTAGTATTCATGCTGTAAACTATTTAGTTATACTGACTTCTCAGATAATCTCTTCTTCATATAAAAACTGAATTTCATTGGTACATGACTTTCGAAATCATTACTGCCAAGAGTTGTATTTCTGTTCCCAATATTCTTTTCAAGTTTAAAAAACTTCATACAGAAACTGAATTTCATACAAAAACATCATACAAAAACAATTTCACTAGTGCACAGCTTTCAAAATAGTTACTGCTAAGAGTTGCGTTCCTGTTTCCAATATTTTTTCCAATATTTTTTTTACCTATTTTACATATTATGCAAGATATAGAGTTTCAGATGATGCAGAAAGAGTTACAGACCAGAGCACAACTTTGGTGCACACAGCACTGAGAATGAAAATGGGAAAGTCAGACATGCAAGTCCTCTACCCTACTAAGTGGTTGAGCTATTTCCTTAGTCACTTATTCCCCAGATATATATATATATATATATATATATAATTTTATTTATTCACTTTGGATAGGTAGAGAGAGAAAATGAGAAGAGGAGGACGAGAATGAGAGATGCAGCAATGAAGCTTATCCCTGCAGGTGGGGGTCCAGGGCTTGAACTCATGTCTTTGTGCACTCAACTAAGTATACCATACCACCATTGGCCCCAATTTCACATCCTGGTCTTGAGATGCTCTTTTCTTAAGTTACTATAATGGATTTCCATGGCTTTTGAGAGTCCAAAGTGGGAATCCAACTTTCGTCATGGAATTGCTGCTATGGGAAAATGCCTCCATCATTCTAGAAGAGAGACTGACAAAAATATTTCCTACTAGTACTTATAGAAGCAGGAATTATATAGTAGTATTTTTTTTTCTCACTCTCAGTAAAGATCATAATGCCAGATGTTTCTTTTTCCTTTCTGGAACTGTCAGTTTGAGATGGAAAGGGGGATTGGAAAACTACTTTTGTTTTTCTTTCTGAAAACAGAAAATGATGTAATTAGTGGGAAATTTTACCCATGATCTTAACCTTCAAAGTCTTCTTCCTTTTGACTCCACTAAGATTGCCTTTTTTTTTTTAAGGAAGAAAAAATTTCATAAATAGCCAGGCTACTAAATTCTCCTTAATGACTGAAACTAATAAGAAGTGATTCTGGCATTTTATCCAATCTCTCAGATAATGGCTCTGTTGTTTTGATCTTAGAAGTGTAAGGGATGCTTTATTTTCTGAGATGGGCATTCCTGTCACCAGCACCTAAAGAGATTGCATTATATATTTGAAAATGATTTTATAATGTCCCCCTCTATAGTGTAAGGCCACTCTTGCTTTGATGTGGTTAAGCAATTTAGTACAATCATGTAATAGATTGAGTTGGATTTCAACTTCCTTGAAATTTTCGAAGAATACACACAGAATGAGTGTGTCTGTAATCTTGTAATATGGGGAGCATTTTCAATTTTCCTGCTTTTCACTGTTCACAGCAAAGCGCTTGTAGAGAAGACTAAAGTCTTCACTTAATTTTAAGTAGAAGCAAAGGAAAAAATCATTGACTTTCACTCTGATGCTCCATTGTCTGAGTGGAAGAGAAGAAATTAGAGTAAGGAAGAAAGAGGGAGAGATGGCCCAAGACGCAGCAGAAGCTGTTCTGTTTTTGTGACATACATATTATTTGTTGGTGGACAGGAAGAGGGAGAAAACAGACTGTGCAAAGAACTTCTTAGTAAATATGTTTGAGTTTTAGTCTTGATTCTATAATGTGTTTCTTTTGTAAATTTCCCCATCAGTTCCCTAATGCATAGAACTGGAATCATAACATAAAGTTGAACTATCACTGTGGGAATTAAATGAGGTGTTGGAGATAAAATTTCTGTCAAAATATCTAGCAAAGTCAATGTTTAGTAAATGATCATTCTCTTCTGATCCCACTGTTACCAGTTAACAAATGTGCACTGAATTTTAATTTGCACCATACATTATATTGGGTGTTAGGTACTGCTTTAAATAAAACACACACTAGCCACACCTCTGTCTGGAGAATTTTGAGTAATAATTTATTTGAACTTAAAATATCCCCAAATTTTCACTACCTCAGAAAATGCCCATAAAAAAACAAAAACAAAAACAAGAGTGATTTATGTTATTTCCCTCTTTACCCCTTACAGCTAACTCATTATCAGGTCTGTCATTTTTTTCCCCCCAGAAATGTGCCCAAATCAGTTAATTTCAGAGACACATCTTTAATGTTAGTCTTATCAGCTATATCTAAGCAATATTTATTATTTTGGTAAATCACATCAGTGCTTCTCTTCTTTTTTCAGGGATTTACTCCTGCATTTCTCAAGTTGGTTTTTATAGAGCACTTAAAAAAATACAGGTCTTATGTTATTTCCCTGATTAAATATCTTTACTGATTTCCTACTGGTTAGGAAAAAGACACAATCTATTTTGTTCTCACTGTGCGCTGAGCACCAAGTAGTAATGCGTGGCACATAGATTAGCTCTATAAATATTTGTTGAGTGGAGGATTTTATTTCTGGAAAACAGTCTTGTTCTAGTTGCTGTGTAGAGAGTGAAGTGGTGGATTTCAGAGTGTAATTGTTAGGAAAGCATTAGCCTTTTAAGAGGCGTGAGATAAGGATAGGCAGGACAGGAGTACATTGCCAGTAAAGGGCTCAGTATGTCTAAATATGAGATAGAATACTGAGAAAAAAGTTGAAAATATTGTGTAGCAGTTTAAAAATCATACTGATGACTAAGGCGTGAGGACATTTTTGAACATCTTCAGGGTAGTGAGTCCCAGTATCTTTATAATAGAACACTTTATCTTTTTTAAACTAGATTTTAATTTAACTTTTTTTGGCTCTTTTGTAAAAATTTGTTTTCAATTGTCTGAAATTTTTCTTTTTCACACATTATGTGTATATTTTTCCTTGCATATCATTGGGCATAGTAATATTAAGTATTTAATAGCATTGTCTGTTTTTCTTTTAAGTATAGATATTTATTTTTATTATTTTTAATTTTTTCCCCTTTTGTTGTTCCCTTTTTAAATGTGTTTCCCTTGTTATTTATTGTTGTTATTATTGCTATCGTTGTTGTTGGATAGGACAGAGAGAAATGGAGAGAGGAAGGGAAAACAGAGTGGGGAGAGAAAGACACCCGCAGACCTGCTTCACTGTCTGTGAAGCGACTCCCCTGCAGGTGGGGAGCCGGGGACTCACACTGGGATTCTGATGCAGCTCTGTGCGCTTTCTGCTATGTGCACTTAACCTACTGGGCTCCCGCCTAGCTCCCCGTTATCTCTTTTTCTAACATATGGGTCATTTTAGGGTAGTTTCTGTTGACATTTTCTCTTGAGAATGTGCAACATTACCCTGTTTCTTTTTCTTAAATATTTATTTATTCCCTTTTGTTGCCCTTGTTGTTTTATTGTTGTAGTTATAAATTTTGTTGTTACTGATGTCGTCGTTGTTGGATAGGTAGGACAGAGAGAAATGGAGAAAGGAGGGAAAGATAGAGAGGGGGAGAGAAAGACAGACACCTGCAGACCTGCTTCACCACTTGTGAAGCGACCCCCCTGCAGGTGGGGACCTGGGGGCTGGAACCTGGATCCTTCCACCTGTCCTTGCGCTTTGCACCATGTGCGCTTAAAGAGCTGCGCTACTGCCCGACTCTCTCCCTGTTTCTTTTTATATTGAGTGATTTTAAATCGCAAATTTTTAGTCTGGTGCCGGTTCTGAATTGTCTATAATCTTCTGGAAAAAAAATCATCATTTTTGGTTCTGACACAACACTAACTTTATTGGGCTTAAACTGAAAACAAAAAAATCTGTCCTTTTGGCTGCTTTTCAAGTCTTTACTCAGTTCTTTTTTTCTTATTTTAGCTTCTAATAATCTGCTCCATTTATGTATGATTCAAAAGTGAGCCAGTGATCTCAACAGAGTCTGTACACAAAATTTGAGGCTTCCACCCTTGGTCTTGCTCTCTCTTTCTCTCTCCCTAAGATTTTATTTATTTATGAGAAAGATAGGAGGAGAGAGAAAGGACCAGAAATGACTCTGGCACATGTGCTGCCTGGGATTTCACTTAGAACCTCATGCTTGAGAGCCCAAAGATTTACCACCATGCCACTTCCCGGACTACGATCTCTCTTTTTTGAACCACCCCTATTACCTAGCAGGACCTTCAGTTACAGTGGGTGGGTGGCTATTGTTCTCTTAAGACATGAAGAACCTGTCTTCTATGGGAATTTTACTTATTTGGTGGTGCCTACTGTGACCTGCCCTCTGGGTGAAGGCCATACAAACTGAAATTTAGCTTGTTCTTCCATTCCCTTTTTTCCTTCTTTTTTCTACTGTTTACTACTCAGTCACCTCAGGCATTAATAATCTCTGCATATATTGTCTAGAATCTCTAGTTATATCTGCATGATATTTGACTTAGTTGGTGCAGAAACAGCCATACTAGAAGGGGTAGCCTGTTTTGTGAAAATTCTAGTGTCTCAAGTTTATAGATAACAACAATCAATCAAATGCGGCCTTTGGTTTAAAAAATTGTAACTCTGAACACATCTGTTTTATCAGGGAAGTTGGGATGATTTATATTTGGACTATTCTATGTAAGGCAGAGTCTAGTAAGATTATGGTAGTAAGAAGATGTATCTAAAGGGTTAATTATTTAATGTAATGAAAAATGCATGCAGGGGGCGGGCCATAGCGCAGAGGGTTAAGCACACATGGCACGAAGCTCAAGGACCGGTGTAAGGATCCCAGTTCAAGCCCCCGGCTCCCCACCTGCAGGGGAGTCGCTTCACAGGCGGTGAAGCAGGTTTGCAGGTATCTATCTTTCTCTCCCCCTCTCTGTCTTCCCCTCCTCTCTCCATTTCTCTCTGTCCTATCCAACAATGATGAACAACAAGGACAACAAAGGGGGGAAAATGGCCTCTAGGAACAGTGGATTCATCAGGCATGTACCCAGCCTCAGTGATTACCCTGGAGGCAAAAAAAAAAAAAAAAAAAGAAAAGAAAAGAAAAGAAAAGAAAGAAAGAAAAGAAAAAGAATGCATGCAGAGCACAGTTTCACAAGAATTTGTAAAGACAGAAATAAATTTTATTTTTCTTCCTTGCAATGAATTTCTAGGTTTGCAGGGGGCACAGTGCTCACCAAATGTGTAAGTGCTCACTAAACATTTAGTGATTCCATACATGAGTTATCTATACTAAACATCTGATTCATAATAAATACAAGTTTCTCCCTTTCTATGCAAGTGGTGAGATGCTAGAATGGGTGTGGTTTTGACAGACACTGGCTGGATTCATCTGACAGATGTGGGAAGAAACTGGCTATCATTCAAGAGAGGTAGAGAAGCATCTGGCAGTTGATATCAGGATTGAAGAAGAGAGATTCAGACCTATCAGCTGGCTCAAGGCAACAGAGAGATGCGTGTTCATTAGTGGTTTTTTTATCGCAACCCTTGCAGAAGTATATTTCACATCTTTCAAATTACTTTTGTATACCTGTGATGTTGGCTGGCTTGGGGACAGTTATGGAAGTAAGCCTATTGAGATTTCATGGATGTAAAACAGGTGTGAGGTGTCATCTAGATGTCTATCTGTGGATATATATATTTCTTTCTTTATTTTTTGCCACCAAGGTTATCATATTTAGATTTTATAAAATAAAAAAAGCTTTTTTATAATAAGACAGAGAGAAATTGAGAGGGAAGAAGGATAGAGAGGGAGAGAGGATCAGAGACACAACATTGAGTCACCAACAGTAGAGCTATTCCCTTGCATGTAGGGGTGGGGAGCTTGGGCCCGGGTCTTGGTGCACTATAATATGTATGCGCAAGTAGGTGGGCCACCTCTTGGCCCCTGCAATCTAGATTTGGACTTCTTTTTTTTTTTAAAGTCTATGAACTTGCTACAGAAAATTACTAGAGAATTAGCTTTACATTGACAAAGAGATCTAGTTTCTAGTACACTCTTTCCAAAGTAGATTTTTCTTGTTTGGCCTTTGTGGTAGAAACTGTCAGAGAAGGGGAGTCAGGCAGCAGGTTAAGCGCACATGGTAAGAAGCTCAAGGACCAGAGTAAGGATCCTGGTGTGAATACCCTGCTCCCCATCTGCAGGGGAGTCGCTTCACAGGCTTTGAAGCAGGTCTGCAGGTGTCTATCTTTCTCTCCCCCTCTCTGTCTTTCCCTCCTCTCTCCATTTCTCTCTGTCCCATTCAACAACAATGACACCAGTAACAACAACAATAATAACTACAACAACAATATAAAAAAAAACAAGGGCAACAAGAGGGAAAATAAATAAATATAAAAAAAAAGAAACTCAGAGAAAGTGATTTTCTGGACAAAGTTTTTTTTAGGGAGATGAATAATGGATGTCTCTAATATATCTTTTACATCCGAATGCTAGTTTCAGAACCCCTGAAACTATCAAATAAGTAACTTTAAATTAAAACTGACTTGCCAGTGATAAGACTCTTAGGCAATACAACTTTTTTTCTTATACGACTGGGGCCATTTGTGTTTCTGATTTCACTGCTCCTGGGCCTGATATTTTCAGATATAGATATATAGATATATAGATATATAGATAGATAGATAGATAGAAGAAGAAGGAGGAGGAGGAGGAGAAGAAGGAGAAAAAGGAGAAGTAGAAGGAGGAGAAGCAGAAGAAGAAGGAGGAGGAGAAGGAGAAGAAGAAAGAGAGATACAGAGAATAACACTGGCTTTCCTTGATGCCACCACACTCACATGGGGTTCTGAGGTTCAGAACAGAGCAGAACAGAACAGAGCAGTTCACAAGGTACTCATTCTACCTGGTGAACTGTGTCTGAGAAATATGACTTCTTTTTTAAAGATTTATTTATTTATTATTGAATAGAGACAGAGAAATTGAGAAGGGAGGGTGAGGGAGAGAGGGAGAGAGACACCTACAGCCCTGCTTCACCACTTGTGAAGCTTTCCCCCTGCAGGTGGGGATCAGAGGGCTGAACACAGGTCCGGTCACACTGTAGTATATGCAATTAACCAGGTGTGCCACCTCCTAGCCCAGAAATATGACTTCTTATGGATGGACATCACTAAGGATGAGTAAAGTTTCATGAATAAAGAACATCAAATATGTATTACAAAGATCAATAGTGTAAGTAACTTCAAACTGTCCTTATAAAATTTATTTTTCCTCCTCTTTCTCTAGGCAGTCCTACAAAGCAGAATTAAAGTCAACACTTTAGAAATCTCTTTCCTTCAGATATAAAACTATCTGAACAGTTCACTACCCAAATACAGAGGTAAACTCCTTTTGTTTTCAACAATGGGAATTTAGATTCCAATCCAGAATAGGCATAATGACAAAGAGTTGAAGTGTATGTTTGCAATGCACTGCTGGTTATATGAACAGAGGAAAACTTTGTGATTATACTGGTTTTATTGGAATGCTGTGAAATTATCTAAATGTTGCTCTTTGACCCAGACTGTAATTGATCTGGTTGGTAGACTTGATGCTTCATGAAGATTTACATTAAAAAAAAAAAAGTTGGCAGGTTAGCATACTAGGTTCAATTTTGAACAAGAAGTTGGATGCATATTGTTGACTGTAAATCCCATCGATTTGATCTGATTCAGGGCCTATATTCAGCTTAGGAGCCTATGTGACCTCTGCATCTCTATAGATCTAAGCTCACATTCTGTGGTCATGAGTAGAAATGTTCCAAGCTGCCCCAATTTCATGACCCATCTTCCTCAGGTGTAGCACAGCGTATGTTTTCCAGCCTCCCTTAGGAGGACGGAACATTCTCTACCATTGTTGATCCATGTTGAGGGCAATGTCCTATGGGGGCCCACAGAGGGGTCTATTGTGTCATTCCTGATAGAGATGACCAGTAACAATGGAGAAAGGGATTGTGTGGAGTTGTACCCCTCTTATCCTATGGTTTTTGTCAGTGCTTCCTTTTTAAAAAAATATTTATTTTCCTTTTGTTGCCCTTGTTTTTTATTGTTGTAGTTATTATTGTTGTTGTTATTGATGTCATTATTGTTAGATAAGACAGAGAGAAATGGAGAACTGAGGGGAAGACAAAGAGGGCAAGAGAAAGATAGACACCTGCAACCTGTTTCACTGCCTGTGAAATGACTCCCCTGCAGGTGGGGAGCCAGGGGCTTGAACCAGGATCCTTAAGCTGGTCCTTAAGCTTCATGCCATGTCGGGCTGTGCTGCAGAGGAGAGGTAGAGGAGCTCTGGAGTGAAGAGGGAACACAAATCTTTATGCGCACAGGCACCTCAGAATTGGGTGAGAGCACAGTGGTTCGGGCCACATGGAGCTAGCAAAAGTGGCTGCCTCACGCAGCACTCTTCCCTGTGTCTAATCACCAATGTGAAAAATGGGCAAGAGAGAGAGAGGCGGAAGAAAGAAGGCTTTCTAGGGCAAAAACCAGGAGTGACAAGTCTGGACAGGATTGGTTGGGAAAGGCACTCCAAGAATATCATATTAACTCTCGTGGGAACTGGCAATAACCTGAGGGGACAACATGATGGATGTGAATGCATCTGCACAATTTCCCAGCAGTGCCACATGCGTTTAACCTGATGCACTACTGCCAGACTCCCCAGTGTTTCCTTTTTAGAAATAAAAATAAAAAAAGAAAAGAAAAGAAAAGAAGTCGGATGCATTAAGCAAAAGAAGCTCCTTATGGCTGGGTGGTGTTGCACCCAATTGAGTGCACACATTACAATGCACAAGGACCCAGTTTCAAGTCCCCAGTTCCTACCTGCGGGGGAAATATTCACATATGGTAAACAGTGTTGAAGGTGCTTCAGCTCTCAATTTCTCTCTGTCTCTATCCAAAATAAATAGTAATAAAAGTAAAAAGATTTAAGATAAAAAGTTCCTATCTCTCTCTTTTTCCAGTAAAATCCCCTTTAGTAAGCTGGCAGGGATTTTAGTGGTATTGGGGTGGGGTTGTAGGGGTCCCTAGGTGGCAAAACTAGGAAGAGGCTGAATAACTCATTTCCAGTCACTGAGTGGTTCTGCGAAAGTGGCATTGATATTAATAACATGGTGGTTAAAAACATAAGTAGGAGAGGGTGGGACAGAGAATCAAGTTTAGGACAGGACATGTTCTGGTAAAATTGTAGAGGCCAGGTTGAGACTTTGTGAGAAGTAATGAGAGGCATTTATGTGGAATGATGTGGACTTTCTTGAATCAACTTAGCATCTGAGAAGGTGAGTTGTCTTATGTTCAAAGAATAAAATGCACTAAAAAACCACTACACTTACTTAATACTGTCTATTCTTGGCAGAGAAATTTATGGTATATACACACAATGGAATACTATGCAGCTATCAAAAATAACAAACTCACCTTCTCGGACCCATCTTGGATGGAGTTAGAAAGAATTATGTTAAGTGAGATAGGTCAGAAAGAGAAAGATGAATATGGGATGATCTCATTAATAAACAGAAGTTGAGAAAGAAGAACAGAAAGGGAAACTCAAAGCAGAATCTGACTGAGTTTGGAGCATTGCACCAAGGCAAAACTCTGGGTGGCGAGTGAGGGTGGATTTTCAGCTTCACTGTGGGGTTGGGTGGGGATAGGGACATAGACCTTTGATGGCAGGAACGGTGTTAATATATGCTATGCAGATGTCCCCTCAGGACAGTGCCAATTTCCACAGAGTTATATGGTACTTTTAAGTGCTTTCCCCAAGGCTCTGCCACTTTCCACAGAGTTATACGGTACTCTCAGGTGCTTCCCCCAACCAATCCTGTCCGACACTAAAGCCCTCCTACTTCCGCCTCTTGTTCTCCCTTGCCCTGTTTTTACCACAGTGTCCGAAGGGTGATGTGGTAGCCAGGGACGGCCATTTCTGGCTGGATCCACGTGGCCTGAACCACCCGTCTGACCCAACAATAAAGGATTGTATTCCCTTTCTGTTCCGTACCTCTCTCTCCGCTGCGTCTCTCCACCGCAAGCAACAAATATACATGTCTATTAACTGATAGTCTTATAAATCACTATTTTATATTAAAAAAAAACCCACCTGTCCATTCCTTTACTCCTTGTAAAAGGCAAGTTGCAATGTGTGAACCCCATTGTGACTCTTTTCCCCCTCTCCTACAGGATGAAATCAACGTCTTCATGTTGAAGACATTTGCTATCACCTGTACCTTGTGTTGATATACAAACAAGCAAATAAAAAAAAAATTGGCCCCAGATCCCAGATGACTGTGGGAAGCAAAGTGATTATGAACATGCATGATCAAGACTCTATGCATGAAAGCTTCTGATCAGAATGTTAGATAAAAACAATTTTCCACTCTTATAGGAAAATAAATCTTATGCAGATCACTCAGGGTGGCTTAATACAAATTTAATGCATTTAAATCAGAGTGGGTGAGACCATAAGTCTGCTGCATAGATAAAACTCAAATTTGACCAAGCATCAGAATTACTAGTGAACTCACTACAAGAAAAAAAATAAATAAAAAGATCATACCATACACTACTTTTTACCAAACCTTGATATTTTGGGTTGAGGGATTTCAAAACTCCTATTTTATTTTATTATTTTTTTATGAGAATGTGTCTATGTATAGATAGAGAGTAGAAGGGCTGGAAGACACGGAGGGTAGATAGCATAATGGTTATGCAAACAGACTCTCATGCCTGAGACTCCAAAGTCCCAGGTTCAATCCCCTGTACCACCATGAGCCAGAGCTGAACAGTGCTCTGGTTAAAAAAAAAAAAAAAGGGGGAGTCGGGCTGTAGTGCAGCGGGTTAAGCGCAGGTGGTGCAAAGCACAAGGACCGGCATAAGGATCCTGGTTCGAACCTGGCTCCCCCCCTGCAGGGGAGTCCCTTCACAGGCGGTGAAGCAGGTCTGCAGGTGTCTATCTTTCTCTCCCTCTCTCTGTCTTCCCCCTTCCCTCTCCATTTCTACCTGTCCTATCCAACAACGACAACAACAATAATAACTACAACAATAAAACAACAAGGGCAACAAAAGGGAATAAATAAATAAAATAAATATTAAAAAAATTTTAAAAAATTATTAAAAAAAAAAAGAAGGGCTGGAAGATTGGAAAGCAGTGTTCTGTTTGCTTTGTGTTTGATGGTCTCATGAAGTGTTGGTGATTGAGGTCAGACCATTGCATGTAGGGCAGGTGCTTTCAGGCTAAGCCCTTTCCTTCACCCATGCTTTCCACTGTGTATTTCTCAATTGCTTACTTAATTCTCCATCTCACTTGTAGATGCAAGTGTTAAAAAGAACAGAAAATGCAGCTGCTGTAAATAAAGCACTTGAGTGGCCAGGATGTAATACATGTTTTTAGTTGAAGCTGTGCAAAGCTAGGAGAGACAGGCCATAAAGGAATATCTACTAGGATCTTTTGTGATGAAGGGCTCCTTAATTTGTACTTGGAATTTTCTCCATATTTTATTGTGAAGCTTGGGAAAGTTTTAGAAGTTGCTGGGATAATGAACCAAAATGATTTCTCTCTGTTGAGCTTTCCTTAGTGTCATCTGCAGCCTAGGTGCATCTGAGTCTTAGAGTAGGGAGAGTGAGAGTAGGAAGTGAGAAAAGGATTCCTATTAAAACATAGAGAATCCGCTTTCCACTCCAATTGTGCTGAGCCTGCATGTCTATCAAACATGTCAGGTGATTTTCTTTTCATGAAGATGTTATTTTTTTCTTAAGGTTAGTTTTAGTTTCACACCAGAGTTGAGAGAAAGGTACAGAAATTTCTCATCCCTGCCTTCACCCTACATGTACAGGAACTTTCTCATTACCAATATACCATGTCAGAAAGATAGTTATAACTCACGAATCTCCATGGGTCATCACAATCACCAATGTTCATAGTTTATGAAAGGGTCACTTTTGATGGTGTATAACATATAGATTCAGATAAATGTCTAATGACATGTGTTTGTTATAGTGCCATACAAATTATTCTCACTGCCCTAAATATATGATGCCTATTCCTCCCCAGCCCCTTAAAACTGGCAACCACTGAAATTTTTACTCTTACAGCTTTAATTGTTTTTATTTATTTTAGACAGAGACATAGAAATTGAGAGCAAAGGGGAGATAAGACAGGCAGAGAGAAACAGAAAGATATCTCTAGCTCTGCTTCATCACTTGTGAAGCTTCCTCCAGCAGGTGGGAACTGAGGGCATGAACTTGGGTCCTTTTGCACGCTAGTATATTTGCTCAGCCTGGTGCACCCTGCTCTTCAGTTGTGCCTTATCATTGGAATTATACAGTGCCTGGCCTCTGTAGTTTGGTTTATTTCAGTTGGTAGCATGCATATATGCTTCTTTTTACATTTTAAATATTTCTTTTCATTTATTTAAGCAGTAGCAGTATCTTATTGCCTAGACATATCATTGTTTATCATGTCACCTATTGAAGGGCATTTTGGTTGCTTCCAACTTTTGGCAAATTTGAATAAATCTTCAATGGACATTCATGTGTTTTTGTGTGAGCAGATTGAAGGGTCATCCTTCTATACCTCTATTCATTCTTTGGGAACTCAATAAACAACATTTATTACAAAATTTAATATGCTGAAAATAAATAGCACACATTTTGTTTAATGTACATTAAACAAAACCTTAGTTCCTGCCATATATATGCATATATATATATAATATATGTTGTAGATTTTAGAAAACTTCTTATTACCATCTGTATATTTTATTGGTAAGGTATTTGGTTCATTTTCTTTCTTTTTATCATTTTTCTCTTTCTAATTTTTCTTAGGACAGAGAGAAATTGAGAAAATATGGGGATATAGATAGAAGCAAAGATAGACCCCTGCAGACTTGCTTCATGACTCATGAAACAGACCCCCGGCAGGTGGGGAGTGGGGGACTCCAATCCATTCCCTTTCTCTTGGTAATAAGTACACTTAACCAGGTGTGCCACTGCCTGGATACCCTTCTCCTCCTCCTCCTTCTTCTTTTCTTAGTTTGTTGCAGAACGAGGATATTACATATACATGATTTCACCACTTCCAGGCAGACTTATTTATCATTTCAGAGAGCAAGAATATGAGTGAAAGTGAGAGCTAGAGTGAAAGAGATGGCCAAAGAAACACCACAGCACTGAAATCCTTTACTGTGATAATCCAATGTGTTGGTGTCTCTCTGGCCTGTTTGGTCCACTTTTAAATCAGCTTGTTTTATTTATTGTTGAGTTTTAAGAGTACTTTGCACATTTGGAATGAAGGTCATTTATGCCATGGGTCCATTGCAAATATTTTCTCCCAGCCTGTGACTTTTAATTCTCTAGACCAAATGATTCTTATGGCAAAAGAATTTGAGAATCACTATCATATAAATATCCTAGGATTGTACCATGGATGGAAGATATTTGAATTATTTGAACTGATGCTAATAATGAATAAGAAGGAAAGTTTTTCTGCTAGAAAAAAAAATGGGAAAGGGAGCTAAGTATACTGAAAATCTACTGAGTCCTAGGCAAACTGCTTGAAAATATATCAATCTAATCTCTTAGATAAATATTGGGAGGTGTTTAGTTGGTGACACACTTGTCTGAGAACATGCTGCCATATACAGGGACTTGAGTTCAATACCCCAGCTCCCATCTGCAGGACACATTGGTGAAAGAGTACTGCAGTTTTCTCTCTTTCTCCTATACCTCCTCCCACGCATCTCTTTTCATGTTGGTGGGGATGGAGATGTAAGATACCTGAAAGATTATTTAGAAAGAGGAGTTCTTTTTCTGACTGAGAGGCTGGAATGGAGGTGACTTTGCCCTGATCATGACCACTATATGAGTCAGCTGTGAGGGAGCTGGGCGATAGCACAGTGGGTTAAGCCCAGGTAGCACAAAGTGCAAGGATCCAGCGTAAGGATCCCGGTTCGAATCCCCGTCTCCTCACCTGCAGGGGAGTCGCTTCGCAGGTGGTGAAGTAGGTCTGCAGGCATCTGTCTTTCTCTACCCCTCTCTGTCTTCCATTTCTCTCTGTCCTATCCAACAATGAACAGCATCAAGTACAACGACAATAATAACTACAACAATAAAACAAGGGCAACAAAAGGGAATAAATAAATAAATAAACATTAAGAGTCAGCCATGGGAAAAAGCTTTTCTTTCAGTTCTAGCTTCCTTTTATCAGCAAGATTTACAAAAATCAGGAATTCCAGCTATAAAGGGGTAGGTTCAGGTGTGAAGTAGAACAAACAGTGGGGTAGAGGATTAAAGGTCTGAAAATGTAGGCTGTGGTAACTGAATCTAATATAGTAGATATAAACTCAGCATATGAACGAGCGCTGTTTATCAGTAGCGGATTGATGTTCTTTTTCCATATGCATGGTGGTTAAGATTTTTGTATCTAGGAGCTATTACTGGAAAGAGTCTTTCAGGTATTGGGTTAGCCTGCAACTATGGACATCTGATATGAACATTTCCCAATACTCTCTGAATTTCTTTGTGTCCTATCAGATATAAGAAAAATAAAATAAGAAATAAAATAGAGTAAAAAAAAAAGATTTTACCTTAATTGAGTTTAGAAGATGTGGATGTAAGGCAAAAATTAAGGTCTTATGACACCAGACTTCTGTCTGACCATACCATACCAAACTATCAGTGATTCTCTACAGAGCTATGAAGAAGTCACAAGAAATGTACTTTCATACCCACTCTTCTTATGTCTGTCTCTGTGCTATTAATTATGTCTTTGGGCATCAGTTTAATTTTTCACTCTTTATACCTTAAGAATCATATCAGGGGCATGGTTCTATTTTCTACAATGACCTTTTTTCTTAAATGTCTTCTAACATACATTGGACTATAACAAGATATACATGAGAACTGTGGTAGTGAGGGTCATATATTCATTTCTAAGTAACTCTTTGAAGCCAACATTTAAATATTTTAAAGAACAATTCCATTTTATTCATACGTGCAGGCAACTGGAGACAGAAATCCAGTGCGTTAAAGATGTATTAGCATTATTTATTCTCTTTTATAACTTAGAATGTTCCCAGTCACTGGCTGTTGAGGTAGGGCTATATATATTGATAACAACAGACTCTCAAGAGCCTATTCAGAGAAACCACGAAAATAAAAAATGATCTCACATTTCCTATGGCTATTTGCCCTCTACAATCCTGGATAAACGATGTCTACCCTCTGAGACTCTGTGTCCTAGTAAAGGTTAAGGGCCTTATTTTCTAAGGCTGTCTCATTTATAACAAAGTCTACTTCATTTTAGAACTAAATGCCTCTGGGAAATAGCAGCAATGGCATCCAGGCAGGTGCTTTCTGGAAGGTCTTTATGTAATCCATATCTATCTCCACAGTTCCTTAAAGGCCAGTGACCGCACACGTGGTGCAAAGCACAAGGACTGGTGGAAGGATCCGGGTTCCAGCCCCAGGCTCCCCACCTGTGGGGGCAGGGGGGGGGCGGTCGCTTCACAAGCAGTGAAGCAGGTCTGCAGGTGTCTTTCTCTCCCCATTTCTGTCTTCCCGTCCTCTCTTGATTTCTCTCTGTTTTTTCCAACAACAACAATAGCAATGACAATAGTAATAATAATGACAACAACAAGGACAACAAATGGGAAAAATGGCCTCCACAGGCAGCGAATTCATGGTGTAGGCACCAAGCCACAGCAATAACCCTGGAGGCAAAAAAAAAAAAAAGGTATGCCAGTGAGGTTTGATGTGGAATACATACTCACACATCCTTCCATGGGACTAGATTTGTCCAAGGGATTTCTTCTGGATCCCACTTTTGTTACTCATTTCAGTGGCTACTCCAGATAGTGATCTCACCCTAGGTTTTCTTAAGGTCCTTGGTTTGACTGAGTCTTTTCTTTCTTATTTTTTCCACCAGGATTATTCCTGGGGTTCAGTGCCTGCTCAGCAAATCCTCTGCTTCCAGCAGTCATTTCTTTCTTCCTTTTTTTTTTTTTTTTAATAGAGAAATGGAAAGAGAAAGGAGATAGCTCTACTCCCTCACCCATGAAACTTTTTTTTTTTTTTTTTTTTGTACCAGAGAACTGATGAACTCTTGCTTATGGTGGTTCAGTGGGCTGAACCTAGGACTTTGGAGCCTCAGGCATGAGAGTCTCTTTGCATAACCATTGTGCTATCTACCCCCGCCATTGTGAAGCTTTTTATTTGCAGATAAGGACCAGATACTTGAACCTGGGTCCTTGTGCATGGTGATGCCTGTACTCTGTGGAGTATGCCACCACTGGGCACCTGCCCCCTTGACTTATTCTTTTGTCCCTTACATGCAGCTTGTGTAGCAGTGGCCTTTAGGGTCCAGTTCTTCGCCAGCTTTTGGCATTCAGCACTAAGGTGGTGACAGATTTTGTTAGTAATGCCATTCCCCACCACCCCCAAGCTCCCTGCCCAGTGGGGAAGATGTAAAAAGGCTTTAATGAAGATGAGGGCGACCAGACACTGGTTTGACAAGAATAATCTGTTACCCTTCACTTCACAGCATACTTATTAATATACTTTTCATTTGCAAAATGTTCCTGATTTAAGTGATCAAGGGGTATTGGCGCTCTGTATATACCATGTTCTCTGTGGTTATGTTCAAGAGACCCAGAATAAGTCATCAAATAAAAAACTGCTTCTGACAAATTTTCATGTGTTAAAGAACATTTCAGGATTGAGCTTCTCCCATCACAGATCCTGGTTCACCACATACATAAGAAATGGAAGTGCTCACGTTCTTGAATCTGCCCATTGGTTTTACCCACTACCTGAGTCACTGTGGGTAGTGAGCCTATAGTGAGTTAGGCCAGCACAGCATCTGAACTCACTTAGCCCAAGTCCATGTGTTAAATGAAAACTAAGCCATACTTTTTAAATTTTTGAACAAAGTTCTAAACTGCTCTAGACAACTTAACACCCTCCCCCTTTTTTCTTTGTTTTGTTTACCACTAGGGTTATTGCTGGGATATCATCTCTACATCTATGATCCCTTTATTCCCAATGGATTTTTTTTGCATAATGGATGAGAGAGAGAGAATGAGACAGAAAGTGAAGGTGAGACATCACAGACAGCACTGCTTTACCCTTGGGCAGGCACTCTCACACAGTGCCTGGGGGCTCCAACCTGAGACCTTGTATATGTCCAAAGTGAGGCTCCATCCATTTTTTTTTTTTACAGAGACAGACTGAAGGGGGGGGGGGAGAGAGAGAGAGAGAGAGAGAGAGAGAAGCTGAGAGAGAGACTGAGAGACATTTGCAGCATTGCTTCATCACTCATGAAGCTTTCCCCCTGCAGATGGGGACTAGGGGCTTGAACCTGGGTCCTTGTGCATAGTAATACCTGCACTTAACCAAGAGCACCACCACTTAGCAACCCCCCTCCATTTTTTAATGTGTTGCTAGGGATTTACCTCAGGATCTCACTCATGAGCATAGTCACCTACATGGCCCAATTTTAAATTCCTTCCTTTCTCCCTTCCTTCCTTCCTTCCTTCCTTCCTTCCTTCCTTCCTTCCTTCCTTTCTTTCTTCCTTTCTTTATTTCTCTCTCTCTCTCTCTCTTTCTTTTTTCATGAGAGAAAGATAGATGGAGAGAGAGGAACGTGCTGAGGTGGGAGACAGAGAGTACAAATCACTACACTACTATCCATGAAGATTTGCTTGCTTAGTCTTTGTTGTTCTCATGTGGGGCTAAAGATTGATCCTAGGCCATCGCACACATCCTTGATTGCCTTCCTAATTTCTTTTTTTAAATTATCTTTATTTATTTATTGGATAGAGACAGCCAGAAATCAAAAGGGAAGGGATGATAGAGAGAGAGAGAGAGAAAGAAAGACACTTCCAGCCCAGTTTAAACACCTATGAAGCTTTTCCCCTGCAGGTGGAACTGGGGGCTCAAACCTGGGTTCTTGTGCACTGTAATATGTATGCTGAACGAGGTGCGCCACCACCTGGTCCCCAACTCCTACTCCCAGCTTGGGCTTGGTGCCAGCATTATGAATCCACTTCTCCTGGCAGACATTTTTTTCTTTTTGTTCTATTTTATTTGATAGGACTGAGAGAAATTGAGAGAAGGTGGAGAGAGAGAGAAGGACAAAAAGATAGACACCTGTGGACCTGTTTCACCTATCAAGAAGTGTCCTTGCTGCACGTGGGGAGTGGGGACTAGAATCTGGGTCCAGTTCAGGTCCTTCTGCTTAATACTATGTGGGCTTAACTGGGCACTGCCCCCCCACTAATTCTTCACCTCATGTTTAGATAAAGTAAAGTGTTAGACCCTAAGCAACCAAACACACCCATCCAGTAAGATTTGTGTACACCTATGATCATAGCAGCACAGTTTGTAATAGCCAAAACCTGGAAGCAACCCAGCTGTCCAACAACCGATGAGTGGCTGAACAAGTTGTGGTCTATATACACAATGGAATACGACTCAGCTATTAAAAATGGTGGTTTCACCTTCTTCACCCCATCTTGGATGGAGCTTGAAGAAATTATGTTGAGTAAGATAAGTCAGTCATCTCCATCAGGAACAACATAATAGACCCCTTTGTGGGCCCCTATAGGACCTTGCCCTCAATGTGGATCAACAATGGTAGAACAGCCCCATTCTCTGAAAGGAGGTTGGGCAACATACTCCACCACTAGAGGAAGATGGGTCCTGAAATTAGTGCAGCCTAGAATGTTTTTAGCCATGACCACAGAATGTGAGCTCAGACCTACAGGGGTGCAGATGTTACATAGGCTCTTGTACTGAATATAGGTCCCAGATCAAATCATGCAGTTTACAGTTAATGGTATTTATATACTTTCTCCATATTTGGGAGCTACACTCTTCCCTTATTCAGCTTTCCAGTCCTTTTTCCAACCCTGACACCAACTCCCCAGATAATACCTTTGGTCCACCTGCATCTTAGCTGTCAGGCTCAGGCAAAAACTAGTAAAATCATGGGCCCCTTGGAATATACCTAAAATAAACCTACCAGCTTTTCCCCAAATCCCATCTGTTATATTCTTGCCTTTAGGTTCCTGATTATTTAACAGTTTATTTTGGCTTTTATCTTAATGCTTTTTCAGCCACCAAGTTCTTGACTTTTCTTGGCAGAGGACCTCACCAATGTGTTCTGGAGTGCTGCCTTCCCAGAGCCCTGCCCCACTAGGGAAGGAGAAAGACAGGTTGGGAGTATGGATCAAACTGCCAACACCCATGTTCAGAGTAACAATGAAAGAAGCCAGACCTTCCACCTTCTGCATCCCATAATGATCCTGGGTCCATACTCCCAGAGGGATAAAGAATAGGAAAGCTTTCAAGGGAGGGGATGGGATACAGAGAACTGGAGGTGGGAATTATGTGGAATTGTACCCCTCTTATCCTATGGTCTTGTCAATATTTCCATTTTATCAATAAAGAAAGAAAGAAAGAAAAAGAAAAGAAAAACATGAATATGGTATGGTCTCGCTCACCAAAGTTGAAAGACAAGATCAGAAGGGAAAACACTAAGCAGAAATTGGACTGGAGTTGATGTATTTTACCAACATAAAAGACTCTCAGGTGGGTGGGGGGAGGATTCAGGTCTTGGAACATGATGGCAGAGGAGGACCTAGTGTAGGTTGTATTGTTATGTGGAAATGTCATGCATGTACAAACTACTGTATATTTACTATGGACTGTAAGCCATTAATCACCCAATAAGGAAATAAAAAAAAAAGTATTACAACAACAGATGATGCAGTGGCAGAAAATGAAGCACTTTTGTGGACTGGATATAGTTCATGTTTGTAGCAGACCCATGCTCAGGTAGAGAAAGGAGATAGAATACAGAGAGAAGGCCTACTGTTTTATTATTACCATCATTATTAATTCTATTTTTATAAGTGGTGATAATTTTACTTAAAACCCAAGTTGTTTTGTTTTAGGAATAAGAAGATAGGGACAACCCAGTAGAGACTGAAATTCTCTATTATTATCACCTACTTTGAGCTGCCTTTGTCTCTGGTGAAAGCCTCTGTGTTTTGAAGGCTGTGGGAAAATTGCCCTTCCATCTTGCCCAAAGGAAGTGTGTGCTCTCTGATGCAGCCTGATCCTAGGCCTCGGAATGAATGGTAAGCCTCAGAGCAATCATATGTTCTCTGCTAGGAATGCATTCTTGGGGATTTGTGGTCTCCCCATATGGGCTGCAGGTGATGTATTGGGATTAGATCAGGAAGAAAGAAAAGTCCCAGAGGGGAGAGGAGACCTTGGACTCTGTAGGAGTTTTAGTGGGATTAACACAGAAGCTGCAGTATGACCAGAAAGAAGCCTTCTCAGCTCCAAAAGGCAGCATGAGCAGATATAGTTCTGGGAGCAAGCAAAGAGAGTCTAAGCATAAATACAGGCATGCACGAGTTTAGAAACCAAAGACAGTACACAATTTCTTGAGCAGCAAAATCCAGAAGAACATACCTAAATACTTAGACAAGGGCAACAATAAAAGGAAAAGAGTTGCTTATAAACAGAGGCATTTTTGGCACGAAGGTAACTACCAGCTACTTTAAAGAAGATCAGAGCTTTGACCCTTTAAATATTTAAAAACAACCTGGAATAACAAATAAAAGAATAAGAACAAAAAATAAAGCAACTTCGGAATGAAGGTGGGAAAGTTTCTAAATAGAAGTGGACTAGAACTTCTATACCCTGATTCAGAAGCACTTGAGCTAGGGAAAGCTTATTCTTACAAAGATCTAGTTCAAGTATAGATATACCTTTATATAAATTTGAATATGTTTCATTCTGAGTACATTTTTTTTATTTTAATTTTATTCTTTTTATTTTTTATTTTTTTATTTAAGAAAGGATTAATTAACAAAATCATAGGGTAGGAGGGGTACAACTCCACACAATTCCCACCACCCAATCTCCATTTTCCACCCCCTCCCCTGATAGCTTTCCCATTCTCCATCCCTCTGGGAGCATGGACCCAGGGTCATTGTGGGTTGCAGAAGGTAGAAGGTCTGGCTTCTGTAATTGCTTCCCCGCTGAACATGGGCGTTGACTGGTCGGTTCATATTCCCAGTCTGCCTCTCTCTTTCCCTAGTAAGGTGTGTCTCTGGGGAAGCTGAGCTCCAGGATACATTGGTGGGGTCTTCAATCCAGGGAAGCCTGGCCAGCATCCTGATGACATCTGGAACCTGGTGACTGAAAAGAGAGTTAACATACGAAGCCAAAAAAATTGTTGAGCAATCATGGACCCAAAACTTGGAATAGTGGAGAGGAAGTGTTAGGGAGGTACTCACTGCAAACTCTAGTGTACTTCTGCTTTCAGGTATATATTTTGCAGTAGTTTATAGATATGTGTGAAGATATGCTCTCTCTCACAGAAACTGGTATATAACTAGGTTTTGGGACTTTGTTAGAAAGTGAACCACCTGAGATGGAATTAGAGTATACTATGAAAGGAAAGGTCTCACCCGAGTAATGAAGCTGAAGGGTTGTCATTCCACATGTGAAGTCTCTGGACACAGTCTGAAGTGAAGCATGTTGAGGTGACAATCGTTGTGTTGGTAAGGTTGTGATCGGCAGATGCAATATTATTTGATATGGATTGGGAGAGGCATACGGGAAAGTGGGCCCTATCCAAGGGTTCCAGGACTGGGGGAAGTAGGGGCTCTATAGTGGAGATGTGAGGTTCCTGCTGTCTTAGGGTTCAAAAAGACAATGGATAGTTAATGTTATCATCACATTATTTGGTAATTGGGTTAACTTTGAAAAGTCCTTTTGTTATGGTTTGCTGTACAGTACCCAGTATCTTGTATATAGCGGTGCCACTATTGCTTCTGATCTACTTGGTCTAGGCTTTTGAGAGAGTCCACATATCAAATACACAGCCTATATATTAAAAAGATTCAGTTTGTGTTTTGAAAAACTTTGAGACATACAATTGATTTTCCCCCTCTCAAATTAATTAACTAGTGATTTATATGTCTACATTTTGCTAGGAGTGTACATAAACACCATTCCCATCACCAAAAGACTGTGACCCATCCCTTCCACCTACTCCCACCCCCCACTGGCCCAGGAAGCTGCATGTCTACCCCTCACCACAGGGTTTTTACTTTGGTGCCCTACTTAGAATTTGGTCAGGTCCTGCTTTTCGTTTCCCTTTCAGATCTTCTTACTCAACTTCTGCTGATGAGTGGGATCATCCCATACTCATCTTTATCTTTCTGACATCTCACTTAACATAATTCCTTCCAGCTCTGTCCAAGATGGGTCAGAGAAGGTGGGTTCATTGTTCTTGATAGCTGCATAGTATTCCATTGTGTATATATCACAGATTTCTCAGCCACTCATCTGTTGTTGGGCACCTGGGTTGCTTCCAGGTTTTAGCTATTATGAATTGTGCTGCTATGAACATACGAGTACACACCTCTTTTTGGTTGGGTGTTATGGAGTCCTTGGGGTATAACCCCAGGAGAGGAATTACTGGATCATATGGAAGATCCATGTCTAGCCATCTGAGAGTTTTCCAGACTGCTCTTCACAGAGGCTGTACCAATTTACATTCCCACCAGCAATGTAAAAGGGCTCCTCTGTCCCCACAACCTCTTCAGCATTTGTTGCTGCTGTCCTTTTTGATGTATGCCATTCTTACAGGAGTGAGGTGGTATCTTAGTGTTGTCTTAATTTGCATTGCTTTGACAATCAGTGACCTAGAGCAGTTTTTCATATGTTTGTTAGCCTTTTGGATCTCCTCTGAGGTGAATGTTTTGTTCATATCCTCTGCCCATTTTTGGATGGGGTCATTTGCTTTTTTGGTGCTAAGTTTGCTGAGCTCTTTATATATTTTGGTGATTAGTTTCTTGTCTGATGTATGGCATGTGAAGATCTTCTCCCATTCTGTGAGGGGTCTCTTTGTTTGTTTAATAGTTTCTTTGGATGTGCAGAAGCTTTTCAATTTGATGTAGTCCCATTGGTTTGTTTCTGCTTTAGTCTTCCTTGCAATTGGGTTTGATTCATCAAAGATGTCCTTGAGGTGTAGGTGGGAAACTGTTTTACCAATGTTTTCCTCTAAGTATTTGATTGCTTCTGGTCTGACATCTAGGTCTTTGATCCATTTGGAGTTGATTTTTGTTTCTGGTGAGATAAAGTAGTTCAATTTCATTCTTCTGCATGTTACAACCCAGTTTTCCCAGCACCATTTATTGAAGAGAGCCTCCTTTTTCCATTTAATCCTTTGGGCCCCCTTATCAAAGATTAGATTTCCATAGGTGTGGGTGAGTACATTTTTTTTTTCAGTGAAAAAAACTGGACAGAAGCTAGAGAGATATAGCTCACTGGGTAGGGTGTTTGTATCACCTTGTCTATGACCCAGATTTGAGCCCAGACACCATATGGAAGTTGTTATAGAAATAGGAGTGTCCCTGAGCTGTAGGGTCCCTTCCTCTCACATCCTGTCTCTCTGTCTGAAAAAATAAAAAGGCCTTAGATATGTGACATCTAGTGTGTCCAGTAGTATATTCAGTAAAGTACACCTCAGTCTACCTTTCTAGAATCTGCATTCTGGGTCTTCTGACTATCCTGTCTATTGTTCTGTGAAGGGGAGGCTAAGGTTTTGATCTCTGAATGTTGTCTTGAGCTTGATATTTTTTTATGATACTTTTGATATTTGGGACTCAGCTTAGGATGAGCCTTTTTTTTTTTTTTTCTATTCATGGTCTTCATCTTGTTCTTTCTGGTCCTGGATTTAAACTAATTAATTAACTTGTACTTTATTTAAAAAGTAGTTTTTCTTTATTCCCTATGGTATCCCTACTTCTATAGCATTTTTTTTCTTCATACAGGAAAAGAGAGACAGAGGGAGAGAGAAAGACTCCATTGTTGGAGAACATTTATCAGCATTCTAGGTTTTGTGCTGCACAGTCCTTGGTCTAATTAGTTCCTGTGATTTCTCAAACCCTGACAGGTGCTTATGAGGCCGGAGCCTTGTACTAGTGGAAAGCATCCAAGGTGAATGAGGAAGTATGTGACTGGTTGGCCCTTGGCAGCCATATATCTGTGAAGATACCATTAGGGGTGCTAGTTAGAAAAAGCCTTGTAATACTGTAAGCTTGTTAGTAGAAATTGCATGGCCTTGCTATTTGTTATCTCTGCCACAGGCCTTCTGCAGATATCCCTTCTCCATTTTGCCAGCCTTGTCAATGAACCCATTATGCTTTTTGCTGATCTAAGATGTTTCAAAATGCCTTTGATATAGTGTGTAACTAACCAATAAAATGACAATAAACCCTGTAGTGGATGCTATACAGTTTGCTGACTTCCTAAAAGAGGATAAGTATGTATGCCACACTGGGCCCCAAAGTTTCACACATGAAACTTTCCCCAAAGGGGAAATAAATTAGTTGAACAATAAATCCAGACAAATTGATTGCAACTTAGACAGATTTAAATAAATCTAGATGTGTTTGTTGATAGCAGAGATCCAAGATGGCAGTGTAATTGGAATAAGCATTGAATTCTCATATAAATGTTAGGAATGCCCCCCATTAGGGGTTGGGCGGTGACATACTGGTTTAAGCACACCAAGTAGGAATGCCCCGCCTTTAAAAATTTATGATGGAGCTGGGTGGGGTTGTATACGGTGGAGTGGACATTACTATGCAAGGAACTGCGGTCAAGCCCCTGGTTCCCATATGCATAGGGAAAGCTTCATGAGTGGTGAAGCAGTGCTTCAGCTTTCTCTCTCTCTTTTACACACACATTCTCTCTCTCTCTCTCTCCCTCTCTCTCCCCTTCCATCTCAATTTCTCTCTATCCAATAAATAATAATAAATATGTAAGACATTAAAATAAATTTATGAAGGATACTTCAGTAGCTCATGACGTAGAGTTCACACATTATTGTGCATGAGACTCAGGTTTCAACTCAACAATACAATAATACCAGAGAAAGTTTTGATTCTATACAATACCTCACTTACTCTATCTCTCTCTGTGTATCTCTATATGTGATTGAGAAAGTGGCCCAGAGTAATGAAGAATGAAATCTTAGTTCATATATATGTATATATGTATATACATATATATGAACTATATACGTGAACATATATGTGCGTGTGTGTGTGCCTATGTCTGTGTGTGTCATGAAGAAAGGATCCACATCTCCTCTCTCATGTTATGTTGTTATCCAAGTGATACCCTTAATCATTGTTCCAAGATTTCTAACTGTTATGGCTAGATTTCATTCAACATAAAAGAATACAATGTGTGGGGTGAAAATGTTTTTTTCTTTTAAAGTAAGAGCATAGACATTACACATATTACTTTTGCTTAGATCCCACAGGCTACATTAACTTTTGGAGTTTCGGGGAATATGTCAATGGATATGTAGCCTTTTGGATCTCTTCTTTGGTGAATAGTCTGTTCCTATCCTCTTCCTGGTTTTGGATGGGATCATTTTTTCTTATTATTGTTGCTCTGGAGAGATTGGGTTCCACGACACATCGGTGATTTCCTTTGCTGCAGGAAGTCAGGTTGGCTTCATGGTAGCATCTGCAACTTGGTGGCTGAAAAGCATTAAGATATAAAGCAGAACAAATAGCGTAATAATCAGGAACTTCAAGTAAGAATATAGCAGATGAGATTAACTATAAACCCCATTAATCTGATCTAGGGCCCATATTCAGTACAGGATCCTGTGTAACATCTGCATCCCTATAGGTCTGAGTTTGCATTTCATGGTCATAGCTAAGAACATTCTGAGCTGCACTCATTGCAGGACCTGTCTTCCTCAAGTGGCAGAATATGTTGACCCAGCCTTCCCTTTGGAGTGTGGGGCCGTCCCTACCATTGTTGTTCTACACTGAGGGCAGGGTCTGTAGAGGCCTGCTGGGAAATTATGCAGATCAGTCTTTGCCCTCAGGTTTTGCCACTTCCCACGATATTCTCAAGTGCCTCTCCCAACCAATCCTGTCCCGACAAGTCACTCCTAGTTGTTTCCCTATAAATCCCTCCTACTTCCGCCCTCTCTCTCACTCTCTCTCCTGGTTTTTCTTTTTTTTTTACCTCGGTGATGGAAGGGTGGTGCGGGTAGCTAGGATGGCCATTTTTGGCTAGCTCCACGTGGCCCGAACTGCTGCATTCTCACCCAACCCTAAGACGCCAGTGCAAATAAAGGATTGTGTTCCCTCTTTGCTTGGATTTTATCTCCTCCACATCCTGCCGCCACAAAGCGACAGAGGCCCACAAGAGGGTTTATGATGCTGTTCTGGTGGAGATGACCAGTGAGGCTGGAGAGAGGGATCTTTTAGAGGACTAGTCCTATCATATCTGTGTGGGAACCCCAGGATTCCCTGATTAGGGCCCCAGGTGGTGGGTGATCTGGTAGTGACTAAAGAGCCATCACTAAAGTCTGCCAATCTTTTGCCACTGTCCAGCTTTTGTAGTCCTTTTTTTTTTTTTATCTGACAAGGTTAGCCTTAGAGTGATTGAGGGAAGTGCAATAGAAAGTAGGTGAGGAGGGTATCTAGGTCTAAATAGAAACTATTTAATTGAGCAATTTATGGTGCCTTTTTGGGGGTCTTTCTACTTGCTTGCTATACTTACTGAGTCACTGCAAACTATTATGCATTTTTACTTTAAGGTATATATTTTCCCCTAACTTATGGATACATGTGCACGTGTGCTCTATCTCAGGGGCCCTGGTCTATGTCTAGGACTTGTGGCTTTGTTAGGAAGTATGTCACTGGAAATGGAATTAAGGAGTCCTATGAGCTAGGAAAAGTCTCATCAAAGTAATAGAGCTGAAGGGTTGATGTCCCACAACTGGCATCTCTGGACAGCATCTGAAGTGAAACATGTCAAGGTGGTACTGGTAGCATTGATTTGGTTCAAATCATCAGATACAGTATCAAATGATATGGACTGAGAGAAGCATGAAGGAAGATGAGCCACACCCCAGAGGTTCCAGGATTGGGACAAATATGGGTTTTATAGAAAATGGGAAGGTTACTGCTGCCTAAGAGTTTAAGAAGACAACAGATATTATTGTTAGAACCAAGTTATTTGGAAATTTGGTTTACTGCAGAAGCTTTTTAATTTTATGTAGTCCCATTGGTTTATTTTTGTTTTTGTCTTCCTTGAAATTGGACAGGTGACGTTGAAGATATCTATAAAATTTAGATGGAAATCTTTTAAAATCTCATTTTATTTATTTATTTTTAAGTAAGTTCTTTTCCCGCCCTTTTGTTGCCCTTGCTGTTTTCTTATTGTTGTTGTAGTTATTATTGTTGTTATCGATGTTATCATTGTTGGATAGGACAGAGAGAAATGAAGAGAAGAGGGGAAGACAGAGGGAGAGAGAAAGATAGACACCTGTAGACCTGCTTCACCGCCTGTGAAACGACTCCCCTGCAGGTGGGGAGCTGGGGGCTCCAACAGGGATCCTTGCGCCAGTCCTTGGGCTTGGTACCATGTGCGCTTAACCTGCTGCGCTACCACCTGGACTCCTGGAAAATAATTCTGTTAGTGTTTTCCTCTACGAATTTGATAGTTTCTTCTAAAATCCAAGTCATTTTTCATTTGGAGTTAACTTTTGTGTGTGGTGAAATTTTGTGGTTCAGTTTCATTCCTCTGTATGTTTCAACCCAATTTTCCCAAAACTATTTGTTTTAGGGTTTCTCTTTTGTTCATTTAATAATCTGGGCCCACTTGTTAAATATTAGATGTCCATAGGTGTGGGGGCTTGTGTCTGGGCTCTCCATTCTATTCCATTAATCAGTACATCTATTTTTGTTTCAATACCAAGCAGTTTTGACTACAAGTTTGAGATCTTGGTGTTCAATACCTCCAATTCTGATATTTTTTCTCAAGACTGTTTTGGGGATTTTATGTATTTTCTGGTTCCAGATAAACTTTTGTGGTTTTTGTTCTATTCTCTTTAAAATTGGTGGGACCATCTGATATGCTCTTACCTTTAGGTTTCTTATTATTAAACGATTTATTCTGCATTATATCTTAATTTTTTTCAGCCAATATGCTATCGTGACACCAACCTGACTTCCCTGAACAGACAACCTCACCAATGTGTCCTGGAACCCCACCTCCATAGAGCCCTATCCCATTAGGGAAAGAGAAATAAGCTGGGGCTACAGCTCTACCTTCAATGTCCATCTCCAATAGAGAAGCAATTATAGAAGCCAGACCTTCCACCTTCTGCACCCCATAAAGACCTTTGATCCACATTCCCAGAGGGAAAATGAGTAGGAAAGCTTGATTCATACTCCCAGAGAGATAAAGAATAGGAAAGCTTCCATTGGGGACGGGGGGGGGGGATGGAATATGGAACTTTTGTGGTGGGAAATGTGTGGAATTTTACCCCTCTTATCCTATGGTTTTGTTGAATTTTCTACTTTATGAATAAATTAAATTAAATTAAATTTTATAAAAGGAGTAAGAAAGCTTCCAGTGAAGGGGACTTATATGGAACTCTGGTGGTGGGAATTATATGGAATTGTATACCTCTTATTCCACTATCTTGTGGTTCATTATCAAATCATTAATAAACTAAAAAAATAAAATAAAGATAAAATTGGTGGGGCCTTGATGGGGATTGTATTAAATTTGCATATGACTCTGAGTTGAATAGTAATTTGATGATGTTAATTCTTTTAATCCATAAACATGGAATATTTCCCACTTCTTTGTCTCTTTTACTATTTCCTTGAATAGTGCCTAATAATTTTTAGTATACAGGCCTTTCACTTCTTTTCTTAGGCATATTAGAAGATAATTTATTATTTTTGATGCTATAGTGAATGGGATTCATTTCTGTATTTCTTCTTCTGATTTAGTGTTTGCATAAAGGAATACCACCAGCTTTAATTAATTAATTTTGCAGCCTGAAACCTTACTGTCTTGCATGATAATTTCCAGAAACTCCCTTCTAGATTCTTTAGTTCTTTCTCTATATGCTATTTTATCATTTGCAAATTGTGACAGTTTAACTTCTTCACTTCCAATCTGTTTCTCCTCAATTCCTTTTTCTTTCCTACTTGCTATAGCAAGAACTTCTAACAATATGATGCATAGTAATGATGAAGTGAATAGCCCTCTCTAGTACCTGATCTCAGTGGGCATACTTTCAGCTTCTCACTGTTGAGTATGGTGTTGGCTGTAGGTCTGTCCTATATGAAATCTGCTGTTATAAGGAATTTGCCATCTATTCCCATTTTTTGTAGTGTTTTGATCATGAAGGGATGCTAGATTTTGTCAAAGGTTTTTCTGCATCTATTGAGATAATAAAGTGTTTTTTTGGGGGGGGTTCTTTTATTGATGTGGTAGATCACATTTACTGATTTACATATGTTGAAGCAGCTTTGCATCCCTGGGATAAATCCCACTTGATTGTGATCTACAATCTTTTTAATGTACGGCTGTATCCAGTTTTCTAGAATTTTGTTCAATATTTTGGCATGTACGTTTCTCATGGATATTGATTTGTGGTTTTTGTTGTTATTGTGTCTCTGTCTAATTTTCATCTTATGATGATGTTGATTTCATAGAAGGTGGAACAGAGTATTCCTGTGTCTCCAGTATTTTGGAAGAGCTTAAAAAGTATAGGTATTAAATCTTCCTTGAAGGCTTTGTAGAATTCATTTGTAAAACCATCTGGACCTAAATTAGTTGGTTCTTTCAATCATGTGTGCACCACAATTTACAGAGTGTGGCCTTCTTCCAGTATTGCTCTAGGTGGAGATTTAAAAACATTTTTCATAATCACCATCCATCAGACTTAACTGTATTTTTTACTCTGGATTATAACTATGTCTATTTGTATTTGTGAACATTTTTGCCAAGTAGAAACTTTTCATATCTGTTCTGTGCCACAGTTTGCACAAAGTAGATGCTCAAAACATAGGCTACCTGGATCAGTAAATGCCTAGTGAATCAATGATATTCTTTAGAAAGTAAATGTTATGAAATATTTGCACAAAAAGAGACGTTCAAACTAGAACAATTTTTTTTCTCCCCCTGTAAGGACAGGTTGGGCTTTAGTTTTTCCAGTTAAATAAAACTGTTCCCACTAGATATGATTTACTGACAGAATGAATAAATAGATATAGCAATTTGAGATTTAATATTCCCATATTCAGTGAT
The DNA here is from genome assembly GCF_950295315.1 of Erinaceus europaeus. NCBI lineage: Eukaryota > Metazoa > Chordata > Mammalia > Eulipotyphla > Erinaceidae > Erinaceus > Erinaceus europaeus. The sequence goes on along the minus strand of NC_080174.1, from coordinate 80,137,948 downwards.
TACTGTGAATTTCAGGCCCAAGCCTCACTATGCCAACAGCTCACTCCAGTCCTCTGTGGCTAGGAACTGGACAACCTTTTCTGGCTTGGTTATACCAAGTGGAAGTAACATCCTTTCCCACCCCCTGCCACATCAAAGGGGCTCTGGGTGCAGGGAGGAGTGTTATTGTGGCTTTTCACTTCAGGAAGCAAGCATAATGATGCTATTCATTGCATTAACTGCAAAAAACTATCATTAAGTCTTTGAATGTCTTATAATCATGGGGAAGAGAACTAATACTTAGCTTCAAATATTCTAGGCACTTAGAGAAAGCCATTTCTTTTAAATCTTCTTAATATTCTATGAGAGAGGTAATTTGAATCCCCATTTTACAGATGAGGATCAGCTCAGAGAGAGAAAATAATGTGTTCAGTGTGCTGCCAGGGTTGAAACTAGGACCTTGGAAACTCTGCCCTTTTCCCATAACATTAAGTCATTCTCCCTTAAGTTTCTAAAACGCAGAGTCTCTTTATAACAGCAACTTTCTTGGCCTTGACAACTGTCCTGTGAAGTCCAGAAGGCAAGAATTTTGTTCCTATTTTGTGAATGATGGAAAGAAGCTTGCAGATATACTTCCTTGACACATAGCTACTGAGTGATACTTGGGACCAGGCCTTGCAGACCTTGGGCTTTGTACCCTGCCCACACCTACCATATACATGGGTGGTATAGTTGGCAAGAGCAGACAAAACAATTTTGTAGGATCTCAAACTGTCATGATGTAGTCAAGGTTAGGTGACAGATTTTTCTAGGACATTCCTACTTACAGTACAGAAATTGTTACTTCTTAAGAACATCTTTAGCCCAGAGCAAAATGGGAGAGCTGGTTCTCCTAAACAAGTGGATATTTCGATCCTAACAGAAGTCAATATACATTTTCCGTTTTTAATTTTTTTTATTTTTTATGAAAAGGACACACTGACAAAAACCACAGGATAAGAGAGGTAGAACTCCACACAGTACCCACCACTGGAACTCTGTATCCCATCCCCTCGCCTAATAGCTTTCCTATTGTTTATCCTTGTTTTCTTTAGCCTGTCTTCCTCTCTCCCTCCCCATCTCCCACCTGCCTACTTGGCTTCCTTCTTTCCTTCCTCTACCCTTCCTTCCTTCCTTCCTCCCTTCCTTCCTTCCTTCCTTATGGCATTCCTTCCCTCTTTCCCTTCTTCCTTCATTCCTTCCTTCCTTCCTTCCTTTCTTCCTTCCTTCCTTCCTTCCTTCCTTCCTTCCTTCCTTCCTTCCTTCTTTCCTTCCTTCCTTCTTCCCTCTTCCTTCTTTTTTATTTATCCTCTCTCTCTCATCTCCAGGCTGCCACCACTATGGATCAAGATTTTCAGGCAGAAAGAGACCGCATAATACCTATGCAAAAGTCTCTCATGCCTGTGACTTCACCATCACAGATTCAGTCTCCAGCACCATCATAAACTAGAGCTGAGCAGTGCTGTTGTTTTTTTTTTTTCTCTGTTTTCCTCTCTTTTTTTCACAAAAATAAAATGAGAATTAAAGAAAAAGAGAGAGAAAGAGGGAAAATACCACAATACAGAATCTTCTCTAGCACAATGGGGACTGGGCACAAGCCTGCATCAGACACATGACAAAATGGACACACCTAGAAATTCACTGTCTTGCCAGCCTGCAATAACTTTCTTTCATAATGCTACCTCAAAGAGACCATATCATTAACACTACCGATACATTTCTGAGTCATTATCAATTCTGAGTTATTTGCTAAAACAAGTGGATTCCAGCATCTCTCGAGTCTAGAACAGGCTTCCCACACACCTGTATCTCCTGATTGTGCTTTCCTTCCCCTGGAACTCGTGGAAGAGCCAGGCTCTGCCTCATCTACATACATAGCTATCATGTCCTCACCCGTGTACTGGAGCTGCCCTTCTTCTCTCCTGCATATTCTAATATTCACGAGTCTCAGAGTTCACTGTCCTTAGACTCACATGGGGTGCTGTTAAAAACAATGAGTGCCCCTGCTCCAGAGTCTCTGATTCAGTACAGTGGAGGCAGGAGTTGCATTTGCACTTCTAATAAGACCCTATCTGATGCTGATGCTACCACTTATGAAATATTCTTACATTTTGTTTTAATTACTTTATTTTAGATTTAATAATGATGAACAAGCTTGTAAGGTTGCAAGGGATAGAATTCCACACAGTTCTTTCTCGCCTCCAGAGTTCTTTTTTAAAATATATTTATTTATTTATTTATTTATTTTCCCTTTTGTTGCCCTTGTTGTTTACCATTGTTGTGGTTATTGATGTCGTTGTTGTTGGCTAGGACAGAGAGAAATAGAGAGAGGAGAGGAAGAGGGGGAGAGAAAGACACACACCCGTAGACCTGCTTCACTGCTTGTGAAACAACTCCCCTGCAGGTGGGGAGCAGGGCTGAACTGGGATCCCCACGCTGGTCCTTGTGCTCTGCACCATGTGTGTTTAACCCGCTGCGCCACTGCCTGACTCCCATCCTCCAGAGTTTTGTGTCCCATCCCTTCCATGGGAAACTCCCCTATTCTTTATCCCTCTGAGGGTATGGATTAAAATTCTTTTTGAAATGCAGAAGGTGGAAGGTCTGGCTTCTGTAATTGCTCCTCTGCTGGACATAGATAACGTCAGGTCAATCCATACTGCCAGTCTATTTATATCTTTCCTTAAGTGTGATAAGACTCTGTGGAAGTAAAACTTCAGGACATATTGGTGAGCTCATTTATGAGAGATATCAGGATAGTGTCATGGTAGCATCTGCAACTTGGTGGCTGAAAATCATTCAGATGTAAAGCAGAACAAATTGTCTAAAAGTCATTTACCTAAAGATGAGATTTGGGGTCTTCATGTTGGAAATGAAACATGGCATAGTGGTTGCATTGATTTAGTTGAGGTCAGAGGGATATCATAGAGTAGGGAGCCAAGACAAGAAGGATGAAGAAATACAAGCAAAGTCCCAGAGGTTCCAGGACTGGGAGAAATACAGATTTTAAAGAGAATGGGGAAGGCTCCTTGTAGTCTTAGAGTTAAAGAAGGCAACAGGTAATTATTATTTTAAGCAAGTTTTTTGAATCTTGGTTTACTTTGAAAAGCCCATGGTTAGGATTTACTGTACCGTAGTTGACATCACCATGATTTATGTCCTTCAATGCTATTTACAAATAAATATATCATAGATAAAGATAGCACTAATTGATTCTGACCTACCTGGTCTAAGATTGTAGGTAACTTAGTATTTGAAAAAGAAAAGTTATTTTTAGAAATGCTTTAACAATTTAAGGCCAGTGTCAGAATTCATTTTACCAATTTGAAACATTAAGTACTTCAACTAAAGGAATATATACTCAAAAATTAAATATAGATATTTAAAGAACTTCATTATATTTTTTGACATTCATTATATTTTTTGACATTCATTATATTCATTATATTTTTTCCTTGCCATACTGAATAAATAGTGATCTATAAAACTATAAGTTAATAGGAGTATGTATTAACACCTTTCCCACCACCAAAGATCTATGTCCATGCCTCCACCCTCCTGCAGTGGACCTAAGAATCTACTCTTCTACCCAGAGGCTTTTACTTTGGTGCAGTACTCCAGATCCAGTCTAAATTCTGCTTTGTGTTTCTCTTCTGTTCTTATTCAGCTTCTGTTTGTAAGTGGGATCATCCCATACTTAACCTTTTCCTTCCGCCTTTTCTCACTTAACATAGTTCCTTCAAACTTCATTCTAGATTGGGCAAAGAAGGTGAATTCACCAGTTTTAATAGCTGATTAATATTCCACTGTGTATATATGCCACAATTTTCTCAGCCACCCATCTGTTGTTGGGCACCTGGGCAGCTTCCAGGTTTTAGCTGTCATGAATTGTGCTGCTATGAACATAGGTGTACACATATCTTTTTGGTTGGGTGTTATGGAGTTCTTGGGGTATATCCTTAGGAGAAGAACTACTGGATCATATGGAAGGTCCATGTCTAGCCTTGTGAGAGTTCTCTAGACTGCTCTCCACAGAGGTTGGACCAATTTACATTCCCACTAGCAGTGCAGAAGTGTCCCTTTGTTCCCACAGCCTCTCCAGCATTTGTTGCCGCTGTCCATTTTGATGTATGCCATTCTCATAGGAGTGAGGTGGTATCTCAGTATGGTCTTTATTTGCATTTCTCTGATAATCAGTGACCTGGATCAGTTTTTTATGTGTTTGTTAGCCTTTTGGATATCTTCTGTAGTGAATGTTCTGTTCATATTCTCTGCCCATTTTTGGACGGGGTCTCCTACTATTATTGTATTAATATTGATGTATTTTTGTAGTTCTTTCAGTAGGTGTTTGATGTATTTAGACAGGCCCTCATTGGGTGCATAGATGTTATAATTGTTAAATCTTCATGGTTGATTGATCCTCTGATCATTATGTAATGGCCTTGCCTATCTATTATTAATTTATTCAATTTAAAGTCTATTGTGTGAGAGATGAGAATGGATTGGTTTTCCATCCTTTCCATCCTTTTCTGTGTTTGTATTGCTGGGTCAGGTGGGATTCTTGCAAGCAGTATATCATTAGGTTGTGTTTTATGATCCATCTTCCCACTCTGTGCCATTTAATGAGTGAGTTTAAGCAGCTGATATTTATTGATATTATGGATTTAAGGTATTGCAGTGCCATTATTCAACAGTTTTTTTATTTGCTCTGATATATGGCAAGAATTATGGTGATGTTCTTGTTTATAAGAGGTCTTTTAGAACCTCTTTCAGGGCAGGCTTGGTGATGGTTGCCTTCTTTAATTGTTGCCTGTCTGAGAAAGTTTTTATCCCTCCATCTAGTCTGAATAAAAGTCTAGCAGGATATATTATCCTTGGTTGAAACCCTTTTTTCTTTGAGGGCTTGATAGATATCTTGCCATTCTCTTCTGGCTTTTAGAGTTTGAGTGGAGAGGTCTGCTAATAATCTTATGAGCTTTCTCCTGTATGTGACATTTTGTTTTTCTCTTGCAGCCTTTAGTATTCTTTCTTTATCTTTCTTTTCATTGTAACTATGATGTGTTTTGGTGCCTTCAGGTCTGGGTTGATTCTGTTTGGAAGTCTTTGGGATTCTTGAATTTTAATGTTCTTTCTGTTGTTTAGGGCTGGGAAGTTTTCTTCTATTATTTCCTCTAGGATGTTTACTTCCCCTTCCTCTCTTTCTTCCTCTGGTAGGCCAGTTATGCAAATGTTACTTCATCCCATATGTCTCTGTTGTTGTTTTCAGTGTCTCTCAATTTCTTTTTTAGCTCTTTTACCTCCTTCTTAGTTTTCTCTAGTTCATTTTCTGTCTGGTTAATAATGTTTTCTGCTTCTGTTAATCGCTTTCCTTTCCCTCAGCTTTTTTCTTCAGTTCAGTTATAGTATTAGCTTTTTCTGCTGATTGGCCTTTTAGCTCAGCTGTTTCACCTTTCAGTTCTCTAACTGCCTTGAGGAAGTTAGTATTTTCCTTAAGGGTCTCATCTGTTGTTTTACTATTTCTGACAGCCCTTTCCTCCATAGTTGTCTTCATTTCTGTGATTATGAGGTCTATTATTACTTGCATACTCTTCTTATCTATGGTTACTTCTTACTGAGTTGGAGTTTCTTCTGGGCTCCTGTCCTGATTCATTGTGACAGCACTTTTATTTGCTCTTGATTTAATGATTTTTTTAAAAAGTGGTTTGTGTTTGTGTGTTCTGTCATTCTTCAGTTGTGTTTTGAATATAAGCCATGCTACACTAAAGTCTTTTCACAAATGCAGTTACAAACCTCAGAAAGTACAATAGCAACTGATGCAAAGATTGATGCAGATCAACCAATACTAGGTAGCCAAACAACACCTCCAATCCAAGGGAAAAAAATAAAACAAAAGGAAAAGAAGTGAAAGGGAAAAAAGACAAAGCAGTAATAGATAATTATACAAATCTACTGTCCAATATAAATTCTAGAGATAGCAAGAGTAGAAAGGAAAGGAGAATAGAGAGAGAGACACCCACACACAGAGAGATTCCACTCCAACTCTTATTTCTCCCACAAAATAATTCACAAATGGGTGTAAGTGTATTCAGAAAGCAATAGAAGGAAGAAGAAGGAAAAAAAGAGCAGTGAAAGGAAAGAGTTGTTTTTTTTTTTTTTTTAAGCTAGGAGGAGAGAAAAAGGAGAGTGGAGGGAAGAAGGAGAGAGAAACAAGTTCCTCCTACAATGGACAGCACACTCAGTCAGCTATCAATGGAAGAGCAACAACAGTTAATTTTGGTCAACTTGAGGAGGAGGTAAAAGGGACACAAGTATATAATAAGAGTAATAATAAAATAAAATTGAATAAAAAACCCTAACAGTCAGTCTCCTGCTTGGGGTGCTCCAGACTGGCTGCAGGCAGCCTTTGTAAACAAAGCAAAGACAACCAATTTTAAGAAGTATCAAAACAACAACAAAACTCTAGCTAGTCTTTCCCAAGGAGGGCTGAGGCCCTGATGGGTCAGGTATTCTGTCATCTTAATAGAGCTCCAGCCTCCTTCAAAAAGAAAAAAAATAAAAATAAAAAAAAGGTTTGGAATGTCACCCTTGCTGAGTTAGAAATCTTGGTAAAGAAAGTAGCTCCACAGGAAGTCTGCTAGGAGAAGCTAGCCACCCCTTGGGGGCTGGTTTTGGGGTGAGAGGGAAGGGTGAGTTCAGGAATAATCAAGCCAAATATTTTCCTTTCTTTGTCCTTTTGGCTTCTGTTTGCCAGCCAAAGAGTGGGTTATAGGACTCTTTTGGTGTTACCTTGACCACCCCTTACTCCTCCTTAGCACTGATGGTCAGAAATCCTTCCCTGTCCTGAGAATCCCAGGTTAAAAGCTTCCTTTTTCCTGGGAGCTCACACCAATTGTTGTCCCCAAGTTGCCATCTTGGCTCTGCCCCCAACTTCGTACAAGTTTCTTCTGAGATTCAATTTACTGGCCTGTGACTTGGGAATAGCACATTGCTTGCAGGATTATTGAAAGTGGCATAGCTGACTATAGCTTACTCATAGATTAGGTACCAAAAATAGCAATCTTTCTTTAAATTAATACCTAGTAAAGAAAAAAAAGCATCTAAGTTTTCTTTCTCCCTATTAGTTTTCTAGAGGCATTAAGTCAATGAATCTCATTTTTTTTCAGCCTCCATATCAAGCCATGTTCTCAAATCAGTCTCTATAACCTACATTTATATGTTTTAATAGGTTCATATCCACACTTTCTGCTTTGGCTTTCCACCCATGTCTTTCCCTTCAAATTAATTATTTTGTTTCCTAATTCTAATTCCTCTCCCTTTCTCTCTCTTTCTCTTCACCCCCCCCCCCCACTTAGACATGCTGCAACAGACTTTTTCACCTCAGTCTTCTTACATTTGGTAATTCAGACATTTGATTGGACCTCAGCTTGTTTCCAGCTCTATTCAACATCTAGTCTGCTCCAGAAATTTCTGAAGCTAAAACAGTTGGCTGTGAAGTGGCTCTTCATGGCATCCATAGAGGTGCATCTGGATTCTGCAGTCAATAGCCTTTGAAGCCTCTCAGTGCATCTGGTAGAGAATGTTTGTGGTTATCAAGGAGCTCAATTATTGATGCACTTTTCCCCAATCTCCCTTTCAATCTGTTAAAAACATCCAGATTTTGTGAGTCCCATTTTGAATGGAAAACTTCAGTCACTTGGGAACTCTGATAGTAAAAACCTTTGTTGGCTCCCCATTGACTATGGAAGAAATGCTAAAGTACTCTGTAGATAATCAAGGCCCCAGCATCCAGCCTCACAGAAAGAGCATTTCTTTAATTAGGGATTCTTAATCTGGTGTTTGGGAATCCCTTCAAGTTCTAAGTAGGATTGTTTGTATACATTTTTTTCCTTTGATAGAAAGTCCAAAGCTTTCATCAGCTTCTCAAAGATGCCCCAAAATCAAAATTATTAAGTAGTCATTAATCCACCAAGCTTGCATAGAATCAAGTAATTGGCACACCAAACTCTCATTTTCATAGCCTTAGCTGTGAACTTGCCCTGAAGCATCCTTGCTTAGTACCTTCCTAGCCTATATCTTGTATCGCTCTCACTTCCTACTTCCTGGTTTGCTTCTTGTTGAACTTTTTTTTTTATAAATTAATTTTTAATACTTATTTATTCTCTTTTGTTGCCCTTGTTGTTTTATTGTTGTAGTTATTACTGTTGTTGTTATTGATGTTGTCATTGTTGGATAGCACAGAGAAAAAATGGAGAGAGGAGGGGAAGACAGCAAGGGGGAGAGAAAGACAGACACCTGCAGACCTACTTCACTGCCTGTGAAGCAATTCCCCTGCAGATGGGGAGCTGGGGGCTCGAACCCAGATCCTTACACTGGTCCTTGCACTTTGCGACACCTGCACTTAACCTGCTGCACTACCATTCGACTCCCCTTGTTGAACTTTTTATAACATTGTCCTGAACATCAAAACTGGTGATTGGCTTTATATACCTTATAATGCCTTTACTAATGACAAGTTTCTGAATATGTCTTAGCTTGGCTTCCCTTTATAATCCTTCTTGGAGAGTAAGTCAGGAGTAAATGGTATATTTTTTAGAGAGATTCTAGAAAATCTGAAGGTTTAGGGAAGACAAAGAACAGAAGGAGGCTGACAGAGAACTATTATGCCACAATTTAAAAGTATGAGCAGCTAAACTGGCAACCCCCCTCACTGTAGAGTGTGTTGCTTTACCATGTGCATGACCCAGTTTGAGTCCAGCCCACAGCGCATTGAAGGAAACTTTGGTATGGTGGTCTCTCTCGCCCCCTTCCTCCCTCTATCTCCATTTATATATAAAAAAAAGTGTGAGTAATTGGAGCCAAACCCTCAGTATTTCCATACCAGAGGAGAGAGAACAGGAATATTCATCCACCATTAATGATTGAGAAAAGGAAGAAGAAGAGACATTAATTCTTAAGGATTCTGACGGCAAACGCTAGAAGAAGAAGAAGGATTCTGACCTGCCTTCTGTGCAAACAGAATAGACAGTAGCAGCAAGAGTGTTAAGTGATACTAACAGAAAGTTGGGCTGACTTATATGTAAATGGTACATAATGAAGGGATTCACTTAGTGACTCAAGAGTAACTTCTTGACATAATTTAACTTCTGACTACCCAGGATCTTTGAATGTGTGCAAGTACTCCTCCAAGTCCATGTCTGTTTTCTAGACTATCTCTTTTTAAAAAAAAATTAATTTATTTATTTATAAAATGGAAACATTGATAAGACCATAGGGTAAGAGGGACACATTTCCACACATTGCCCACCCCCAGAGCTCCATATTCAATCCCCTCCCTGATAGCTTTCCTATTCTCTATCCCTCTGGGAGTATGGAACCAGAATCATTGTGGGGTGCAGAAGATGGAAGGTCTGGCTTCTGTAACTGCTTCTTTGCTGAACATGGATGTTAGTATTTTAATCCACACTCCCAGCCTGTCTCTCTTTTTCCCTAGTGGGGCAGGGATCTGGGGGAGCTGGGGCTCCAGGACAAATGATAAGGTCCTCTGTCCAGGGAAGTTGGGTTGGCATTTGAAACCTGGCGGCTGAAGAAGAGTTAAGATATAAAACAGAAAAAAAAATTTGACTAATCATGGACCTAAAGGCATGGATATTGCAGATGAAGACTGGGGTCTTCATTTTGTAAAAAGCTAGTAGGCCTGTTTTAGGTATATACCAGATGACTCATGACTTTATTAGTTTTGGCCTGAGCCTAACATCTAATATGCAGGTGGACGCAGGTTATTGCCTAGGGAGATAGTATCATAGTTGGAAAAAGGACTAGAAAGCTGGATCAGGAAAGAGAGTAGCTCCCAAATATGGGAAAGTATATAAATATTGTTAACTGTAAACCCTATCAATTTGATCTGGGGCCCATATTCAGCACAGGAGCCTATGTAACCTCTACATCCCTGAAGATATGAACTCACATTCTGTGGTCACGGCTAGGAGCATTCCAGGCTGCACTAATTTCGGGACCCATCATCCTTGGGTAGTGGGTAGAGTATGTTGCCCAACCCTCCTTCAGAGAATGGAACTTTCCCTACCATTATTGATCCACATTGAGGACAAGGTCCTATTGGAGCTCACAAAAGGGTCCATTGTGTTGTTCCTGATGGAGATGACCAGTGACAGTGGTGAGAGGGATCTGTTAGAGGTCTTGACCCATGATCTCTGTGTGGGAATCCCAGGGCTCCCTCAATAGGGCCCCAGGTGATGGGGTGGCCTGGCTGTAACTAAAGAGTCTTTGTTAAAATATGCCGACCTCTTGTTTTGTAGTCCTTACCTTGTCTGACACAGTTAGCTTTGGAGTGATTGGGGGATGTGTAATAGAAGTTAAGTGAGGTAAGTAGAAACTATTTCATTAGGTACTTTAAGGTGTCTTTTTAGTTATAGACTACCTCTTTCTACAGGAAAAGCTCATCTTGGACTTTCTTCATCTTATCTCTTAGCAGTTGTCAGTATTAACAATATTATTTTTGTATTTGTTCTTGTGTGTGTGGGGGGGGTTCATGCAAACTTTTTTACTCTTTCACTTCAGATAGAGAGACACAGAAAGAAAACAAGTCAGGAGTGACACCACAGCACAGATTTTCTCCTGGTCTCATGGCACCCTTATACATAGCAAAACTTGTATTCTACTGGGTGACTTATCCTTTGGTCACAAAAATTAATATTCTTAACTCTGATTTCACTTTTTGTTCCCTTTGCCTAGTATATTTACATTCTCTGTTGAAGAGAGTCAAACTTTAAGGGCAATATTAAATACGTTTGCCATAAAGTATTCATAGATGTACTTGTTAGAATTAAAACTGTTCTCTCATTTGACCACATAACATTTTATGTTTGCTTCTATGAGATCAGCAATACTAGACAAGTGGATGTTTCCTGTTGTCAGAGGTCAGAGATCAGCGTTTGTACCACAAGATGGGTGATATTTGAAAATGATTTGTGGGATTGATATTCAGAGAACCGAAGAAAGAGATCTGATTACGTAACATCAGTGGATATGAACTGTTTAATTTGGACTCTGACTCCATATGTTGTTAATTTGAAAGACAAAGTCTTTTTTTTTCATTCATTTATTGCAGAATCTTCTTCTTTATTTGTCTCCTGAAATTTAATGCACTAAGTTTTTCTATAATTATCCTTCAGAGAAGGAAGTTAATTAACACCACCAGTATATAATGAGCTCTAGTTTCATTCTAGGCTGAGAAAATACTGAAGAATGTACTTAAAATTTGTTTTGTGTGTGTCTTGTTCTAACACTTTCTGGTCATGTGAACTTGGATATGGAAAATTTACATCTGTTTTAGTGTTCTCTAAGAGGATTAGATTCATTAGTTTTTTTGCTGTTGTTTTGTTTTTTTAGGACTATGGTTCTTACTATGCTACCAGAAACTTTCTTTAAAATTTTTTTTTAATATTTATTTTATTTATTTTTTCCCTTTTGTTGCCCTTGTTGTTTTATTGTTGTAGTTATTATTGTTGTTGGATAGGACAGAGAGAAATGGAGAAAGGGAGGGGAAGACAGAGAGGAGGAGAGAAAGATAGACACCTGCAGACCTGCTTCATCGCCTGTGAAGCGACTCCCCTGCAGGTGGGGAGCCGGGGTTCGAACCGGGATCCTTATGCCAGTCTTTGTGCTTTGCGCCACCTGCGCTTAACCCACTGCACTACAGCCCGACTCCCCAGAAACTTTCTTAATGCTTATGAATAAGATAACTCCCTTTGACAATAATTCTAGTTCTTGTTTCTTTTCTTCTCTAATCTGGAGTTATTACAGTTGGGATCACCTCACCTAAGCTTAGTGAGATTCTTGTAAATATTCTTCCTCTCTGTGTTTAGACGTCTTCTTGTAAATATTCTTGTAAATATTCTTGTAAATATTCTTCCTCTCTGTGTTTAGATGTCTTCATCTTAGTAGGATGCAAACTTATTATGAAAGTGTCTTAGCCTTTATCCTTCATAAGGTACACACTGGATTGGATTACTATAAAATAATGAGGGGCTCGTGTAAATATTCTCGGCAATTTCAGGAGGTGTATCTTAATAATTCTTGCTTAGATTTCAATCTCTGCCTAAATGTGCCTTAAAGAAAGCCTTCAGGCACTCAGGTTGGATTAGGTGCCTTTTCATTGTAGTCCCTTAATATCTGACACTGGCTACATTATGCTATGATTATTTGTTCCTCTAAATCATTTTATTTTTTAATCACGTTATTGGTGAGGGAGCTAATTTTTTACACTACAGTTGTTGACACATGGTACACTTTTCTCATCTTCCTGTGATAAGTGTCTACAAAACAATCTCACCCTAAACTTATGTCCTTGTCTGCTTTCATGTAACAGGACCCGACAACCTCTCTACTCCTCAACCCCCAACCCTGCACTACCAAATAGTCCTGTGGTGTGGTGTAACACACCACATATAGTTTGTGTTTTACCTTTCCGTCTTCGTTTCTTAATTTTCACCTATGAGTGAAATCATCTGGTATTCATCCTTCTCTTTTTGGCTTATCTCACTTAAAATTATACCTTTGAGTTCCCAAGGTGAGGTGAAGGAGATAACTTCATCATTTATAAAGGTGTTATAGTCCCCCCCCCCTCTATATATATAGATATATATATATATCACAACTTTCTTAACCACTCATTTTGTTGTTGGACATCTAGGTTGCTTCCATGTTTGACCTATAGTAAATTGAACTGCTAGGAACATAGGTGTACATAGGTATCTTCTGATAGTTATCTTTGTTTCCTTTGGCTACATCCTCAGAAAATGAATTGCGGAGTCATGGGGTAGGTTAGGTAGAGGGTAGGTTCTTGTCTAGTATTTCTCTGATTTTCAGTGATTTTGAGCATTTTTTCATATGTTTGTTGGTCCTCTTGATATTTTCTTTAGTGGAGATTCTATTCAGAGCCTCTCTCAATTCTTTCCTGCTTCATTGGAGTCATTATGTTTTTATTGCTGAGTTTAGTGAATTACTTATGTATTTTCTTATGTTTTTATAGAGTACTTCCTAGGCTCTTCTTTTTAATTTTTTTTCTATTTATTTACTATTAGATAGAGAGATGTTTAGAGGGGGGGAGACAGAGAGGGAGAGAAACAGACAGACACCTGAAGACTTGCTTCACCACTCATGAAGCTTTCTTTACCTCTGCAGATGGGGAACGGGGGCTTGAACGTGGGTTCTTCACTGTAATGTATGCACGTCACCAGGTATGCCACTACTTGATCCTGACTTATGTATTTTTCCTTATTAATCCTTTGTAATACGTATAAGTTTATTCAATTTCCACTTAATTGACTGTCAATGGATCAATATCAGGATTTGGACATTGGCTTCTTGAATAAAATATCTGATTTAAAGATGGTGCTCTGTCACTGTGAAATTGAACTTCTGTGTACACATTTTTTCTTTTTTGTACTATTCTTATTCTAGCATCTTCATTTTACCCTTCAACCATTTAATCCTTTGTTGGATTCCTTGACATAGCTATAAACTAAACATATCTCCAATGAAACCTATAATGAATCAAAAACAAGAAAACAAAACATATAATACTATGTATTAATTCTGAACATTTTATATTCCTATTGTTCTCTAGGGATCATTGTTCATCTAGGCTCTTCACTTTTTATTCCTTTGTTCAGAGGGTGAAGTAGGTTTCAGATTAAGCCCATGTTCAGTGAGGAAGCTATTACAGAAGCCAGACCTTTAACCTTCTACAACCCATAAGGATCTTGGGTCCATACTCCCAGAGGGTTAAAGAGTAGGAAAGCTATCAGTGGAGGGGTTGGTATACAGAGGTCTGGTGGTGGGAATTGTGTGAAGCTGTACCCCTCTTATCCTATGGTTTTTCAATGTTTCCTTTTTATAAATAAAAAATTAAAACAAATAAACAAAGAAAGAAAGGAAAACACAACCTATAGAATAGGGAAAATATTTGCATATTGTGCCTGATATGGATAATATAAATTCTACCCTTATACACTCTTTGAATGTCTGAAGAACAGATGTAGGGTATTCAGCATCCAGGATATGTAAAGAATAATGCAAGTCAACAATTTTTAAAAAAGCAAACAACTAACCTAAAGGAGGGAAAGGGTGTGAATAGCCATCTCTCCAAAGATAGACAGGGCCAATCAGCACACAATAAAATGCTTGGCATCAGGCTAGGAAGATACCATCATGGTTATGCAAAAGACTCTCATGCCTGAGGCTCTGAGGTCCCAGGTTCAATTTCCAGCACCACCATCAGCCAGAGCTGAGCAGTGCTTTGGTCTCTCTTTATCTTTCTCTCTCTCTGTCTCTCATAAAAATAAAAATGCTTATTAAAAAACATACTTACTGTATTAGACATGAGCAAGCTACTTCTATTTTCCAGGAGATCCTGATAATTTTAGAGAACTATTCAATGTATTTAAACTTTTAATATCTTTTTATTAGTTGTATTTCTTCCCAGATATTTCATTTGATTTTAATTTACTCTTTATTGATTTTTCTTTTTCTCCAAACATTTTGCCAATTCTGTCAGCCATTTCAATACTTCACAGGTGTCTGTGTCTTCCCTATAAAAAAATCATGAGATGAATAGAGATTCTTTCTACGGGGTTGCAAAAATGTCCAGGGCTGAGAGTGGTGAGGGATTGTTCACAGAAACCATCAACACAGTAGCCTGTGGGGAGAAGTAGAAACATCCATGTTCAAAGAAGCTTGAGTTCTAGATTGCTAACACTCAGTGTAAGTGGAGATCAGGTGGTTGAAAGGACACACATTTGTAATGTCAAATCCCCAGCTATACTATTCTAGAGAGGAACACTATGAGAATTGAGCTAGAGAAACTAGAAAGCAGTTAAGGAAATTGTTAGTGCATGAAGCAATCAGCCAGATAGCTGATGTCCCCAAGAAATGTTGACATAGGTACAGGGCCTTAAAGAGATTCCAGTAGTGTGACAGAATGTATAAATAAAAAGTCCCTGTTAGAAGAGCCTTAATTCCACTTCCCAACACTTTTCAACTGCCCTTCTCCTCCCTCACCCCCCAGCCTGCCCATGAGATTTCTCCGGAGTGAGCATGTGCTATCTGTGAAGAGAACAGCCACTTTAGGCAGTCATGCCTTCTATAACTTTCTTCCAACCTCTATTTTCTATTCATATGAATCTTACCCACAGACCTGCCATGCCTACGCATGTCTCCTGTGTGGTGTGTGAACCTGTAGGATGAAAAGTCAAATACGAAACATCTGCCCAGGCCAGGGAAATAAGAGAGAGCAAGACCAAATTAATTCCAGTACCCTGCAAGAGTCAGTCAAATTACAATGCAGCCCTAAATCCTGCTGCTGTAGCCACCTTTCTTTCTGTGGCTTCCTTCTCCCACACATGTGCTGGACATTATGGAATTGCAACTAGGAAAGAAACGGTTTCCACCCAGGTATGTTCATTTCTCCCTTCACACTGTGGCTGTCATACCCATCTGAAGGATAAGTGTACTCCCCCAAACAAAATGAGACACAATACTTCCTTCACTTTTAAATTTTAAATTTTTTTTTTTTAAATCTAGGATACAGACAGAAATTGAGAGAGAAGTGGGAAGTAGAGAGGGAGAAAGAAAGATAGACTTCTGTAGACCCCCCCCCCCCCCGCAGGTGGAGAATGAGAGCTTGAACCTGGGTCCTTATGCACTGTGATCTGGGTGCTCAACTAGGTGCACCACCACCTAGACACCTGCCTCTTTAATTTTCAAGATTTGTATTCATAGATGGTTGCCAAAAATCAAGTAACTCCTACTCTCACCATTATCTTGGAGATCTATCTACCTAATCCAACTCCAGAAAGCTATTTAATATAAGGGACTAATTAAAATATAATGACTAGAAATCATATATTGAAAATATAACCCACAGCTTGATGAGTATCTCTTAATTTTATTAAAAAAGTGAGAAATGGAAAATGTACATTTTTTCATAGAAAGTTAAATGTCTCAAGTGGATCAATCCACAGCTCAGTGCTAACAGAGCTAGTATCTGTTATGGAAAACACAGCTTAGACTTTATTCCTGACTTCAAGAATCTCATAGTCTAGTGAGAGAAATACTCAAAGGTATTGAGTATTTCACAGTGCATAAAGATCCAGGTTCAAGCTCTAGGTCTCCAGTGGGGAAGCTTCACAAGTGGTGAAGCTGGGTGGCAGAAGTCTCTGTTTCTCTCTTTCTCCCTCTCTCCCTCCCCCTTCTCTCTCAAATATCTAAGTATTGTAACTGCACCATTGCTGGGCTAGCATTGAGGGTGTTTCTTCCTGAGCATGTGCTCTCTGGGTTGGAGAGAACTCGACCGGAGCCAACCTGGGCTTCTGCTTACTCAGCTACATGGGAGAGAGACCAGGAACTCATGGCAGAGTGGGAACGCAATGCAATGCCTTATTTATCAGAGACAATGCCTTTTATATCTCTTTAACCGGAAGTGGCAAGTGGGAAAAGGAAATGGCTAGGAGAGGGAGTGGAGAAAAGAGCACAAAGGTAGAAAGCTTCCATAGCAGCTGTTGCGAAGGTTCTAACCAATGGGATTAACCAATACCCTGCCGGCAGGGCGGGTCTCAGGCAAAACAATTATTATGTAAATAGACCACAGCATCAAGCAATGCAGGGGAGCTGCTGTAATGCCCAACACACCATTTTTGAAGGCAAAATTAAACATTTCTGAATCATTATTTCTCTTATTGTGAAGCAGGCTTTCTTCTCAACTCAAAAGTAAATTAGTCTGGGGCTCAACTCACCTGGTTGAGTGCACACATTACAAAGCACAAGGACCCAGGTTTTGAAGCCCCAGTCCTCGCCTGCAGGGGAAAAGCCTTGCAAGTGGTGAAGCAGTGCTGTAGTTGTCTCTCTTCCTCTGTACCTCCCCCCTCTCAATTTCTGACTGTCTCCATCCAATAAAGATAATAAAATTAAAATAAATCAATATTGTAAGGAGGTACAAATTTGTACCTCTGCCGTGTCAACACCTTTGTGAAGTGTTTTCTCAATTAAAAATAAAATTAAAAATGATTTGGGGGGGGCAGGTTGTGGCACACCTGGTTGAGTGCTTATGTTACAATGCATAAGGAGCTGGGTTTGAGGTTTTAGTCCCCGCCTGCAGGGAGAAAGCTTTGTAAGTGGTGAAGCAGAGCTTCAGGTGTCTCTCTGTGTCTCTTTCTCTTCCTCTCTATCTCCCCCATCTTCTCAATTTCAGACTGTCTCTATCCAATAAATAAAGATAAAAATTATTTTTCAAAAAAAGTAATATAAACATAATAAGATATTCAAATTATCTGGCACTGTTGGGATGGAAGGAGAGAGAACACTGGAGGAATAGAGGAGTACAAAGCCAAGGGAAAGAACCACAGTTCAGATTCGGTCACACTGCTTATGGAAACATAGGAGAGGCATTAGGCTATAAAGACCTGAAACTACAATCATGTTAAGTCAGATAAGCTAGTAGAGGAAGAGCAAATACCAGATGGTCTCACTTATAGTGGTACTTAAAAAGCAAAACAAGAAAATTGCTGAAGTTTTGACTGAGACAGGTGTATTGTAGTAAAGAAAGAGATTATGAACTATGGAAAGGTGTGTGTGTGAGAGAGAGAGAGGAGAAAAGGTACCCAATATGTAATAGTGAATAGAGACTTAGACATCCAAAAAGAATTGTGGTCTAAAATTTCCTCCAGTCCTGGAACCTCTAGGGAGGAGGTCACTTCCCAACATGCTTCTCTCAATTCATACCAACTGATATTATATCTTCTGCCTATTAAATGCAATGAATACCACCTCAGCACGCTTCACTTTAAACTGTGTCCAAAGATGTCAGGAAAGGAATGTCAACACTTCAACTTCATTCCGCTGGTGAGACTTTTCCTTTCTCATAGGAAAATTCCATTTTGGGTAGTCCACTTCTATACAAAGTCTCAAAACCTAGATATAGACCAGGTCCCATGAAATAAGGCAGATGTACACATGTATCCATAAATTAGGGCAAAATATAGCAAGAGTGCTCAATAGTGTGCAGTGAGTCAATAAATGAAGCAAGCAACAAACCTAAAAAGACACCTTAAAGTACCTAATGAAATAGCTTCTACTTAGACCTAGATACCCTCCTCACTTACTTCCTACTACATTTCCATCAGTCACTCCAAAGCTAACCTTATCAAATTAAAGACTACAAAAGCTGAATAAGGGCAAGAGACTGGCATACATTAATGGTGAGTCTTTAGTCACTATCAGGCCACTGCATCATCTGGGACCCTAGTCAGGGAGTCCTGAGATTCCTAAGCAGACATGATGGGCCTAGACCGTGAGTAGATCCCTCTCTTCACTATCACTGGTCATCTTCATTAGGAAAAACATATGGACCTCTTTGTGGTCCCCATAGGACATTGCTCTCAATGTGGATCAATAATGGTAGAGAATGTTCCTTCCTCTGAAGGGGGTTTGGATAACATACTCTATCTACCACCTGAAGAAGATGAGTCCTGAAATTGTTGCAACTTGGAATGTTCCTACTCATGACCACAGAATGCAAGTTTGGAACTACAGGAATGTAGAGTTTATGTAGGCTCCTAAGCTGAATACGGACCTCAGATCAAATTGATGGGGTTTGCAGTCCACAATATTTGTGGAGCTACTCTCTTCACTGATCCAGCTTTCTAGACTTTTATCCAGCCATCATCCCTCCAGACAATAACCTGGATCCACCTGCATATCAGATGTCAGGCTTGGGCAAAAACTAGTAAAGTCCGGGCCCTTTGAAATATATCTAAAATAGACCTACTAGCTATTTCCAAAGTGAAGACCCCAAATCTTCATCTGCAATATTCCAGCTTTTAGGTTCATGATTAATCAACAATTTGTATTACTTTATATGCTAACTCTTTTTCAGCCACAAGGTTCTAGATGCTACTATGATGCCAACTGGACTTTCGTAGATAGATGACCCCACCAATGTGTCCTGGAGCTCTGCTCCCTCAGAGCCTTGCCCCACTAGGGAAAGAGAGAGACAGGCTTGGAGTATGGATCAACCTGTCAATGCCCATGTTCAGTGAGAAAGCAATTACAGAAGCCAGACCTTCCACCTTCTGTACCCCATAATGACCCTGGGTCCATACTCCCATGGGATTAAAGAATAGGAAAGCTATCAGGGGAAGGGATGATATATGGATTTCTGGTGGTGGAAATTGTACCCCTCTTATCCTATGGTTTTGTCAGTATTTCCATTTTATAAATAAATAAATAAATTTAAAAAATTGTGGTCTATAGTCTAAGAGGAGTAAATAACCCAGCTAAGAGAAGTAAGCCAGAGGGCTCTGTACAACCATTCCACTAGGACTTGAAGTGTTTGTCACTAGGCATCTTGTTTTTATACCATCCTGAAAGGGAAATGGATCTACCAGAGGAAGCCAGGCATTTTTTCCTCTTATCTGAGAGAAAAGAGGGGGAAAGGACAGACACCAAGATGTGTAGTAGGTATAGGAGTGATTTAGGAAGTGAAGGTAGAAGTACTGAAAAAATGTGAAAAATATCTATATACATACCTATAAATAGATGGTTATAGAATCGACTCATATAAGTGACCTTGGGAGAACTACAGCAGCTTCCAATGGAGGAGATGGGGATAGTGGGAACCATATGGAACTATATCCCTATTATCTTACAATTTTGTAAATCAACAGTAAGTCATTAATAAAAATTTAAACAAAAAGAAACTGTACTGATCAACAACTGTCATGCACACCATTCTTTACCCAATAAAATAACTTGAATAAAAAAGAGTGGCTGGACTGGATATAGAAATCTGTGTAACCCTGTAGTATCAACTTGTAAGAGCCTCTTCTATATCTTACATCATCTCTGTCTCCTTAGCTCTGTTTTTCTCACTCTTATATGCCTCTGTGCCTAGAATAAGTCTTGTTCACCAGAGATGCTCAACAAATGGTTTCCCAGGCCCCAAAGACTCCCTAGATAAACATTTCAGATCCACTTAGAATCTGCTGGTGACACTGGTCATTTGGAAGAGTCTGTGTGGAAAATCTGAGCCTTCTGATGGTTGTGCTCTAGGAGACGACAGATGAGGAAATGCATGGTGAGACTGCTAATTGCATTTACTGGACCACACGCCTTCCCTGCCTCTCAGAGGAATATGTGTTTCCAAGAAATATGTGCTTAGTCTGAAGTCCAAGGGCACTTAGACAATGGAGGGAACAAGTTCTTCAGGTTGTGGTTAATGTCTGTGTGTTTCATGACCTTATCTACTATTGCCTTATTTATGTCCAAACAATGAGTGCATTAGATTCTTGTGTTTAGAATTCATGCATACGGATCTCAAGGTATTTTAAATTTAGTTTTGATGAATAAATTTATGTCTAGGGTTTTCTTTACTCTTGGTGCAAATCGAATATAGGCTTCTGGATTTGGAAACTTTAGACCAAGCTCCCTATGCTGTTTAACCCCTAGAAGCATTTGGGCAGGTAACTCTGATATTCAGGTTCTGTTTTCTTTCTCCTAACATGGAGTTTACATTTCCTATCTTGTAGGACTGTGACAAGGGTTCAGTAAAATGATCACTGTGAAGCATATACTATGTATTTGTCTATAAATATCTGAAAATTCTTCCTTAGCAAAGTACCCTCTCCTCCCAAGTATCTGGGGGTAAATCTTAAGAATTTTTGCTCATCGTAAGTTGGGGAAGTCCCCTCATTCCACACTTTACTGCATTTATAAGTAAATGTAGCTAGACTGCTTTAGAAACTACTCCTGAAGAAACATTTTTAAGCCATCAGAGTCGATGTGAGTTACATTGTCACTGCCAATGAGCATTTCATTCAGGGGAATTTTTTTTCTTCATCTAATGTGGAGACTGGTGGAGACTGTTTATTATAGATCCTGCCCTCAGTTACAGGTTACTCATAGAACCTCTCCACTAGCCTTGGCTACTCATAAATGACCCATCTTGGGTCCTGAAATTAGTGCAGCCTAGAATGTTCCTAGCCATGACCACAAAATGAGAGCTCAGACCTACAGGGGTGCAGAAGTTGCACAGGCTCCTGTGAGGAATACGGACCCCAGATCAAATAGATGGGGCTTACAGTTAACAATATTGATATACTTTCCCCATATTTGGGAACTACTCCCTTCCCTGATCCAGATTTCTAGCCTATCCCCAACTCTGCCACCATCTCCCCAGACAGTACCTTTGGTCTACTTGCACGTTAGCTGTTGGGCCCAGGCAAAAATTAGGAAAGCCATGAGTTCCTTGGAATATACCCCAAATAGACCTACTAGATTTTTCTAAAATGGAGACCCCAAATCTCATCTGTTATATTCTTGCCTTTAGGTCCCTGATTATTTAACAATTTGTTCTGCTTTATATCATTATGATTTTTTAGCCACCAAGTTCCAGATGCTACCATGATGCCAACCTGACTTTCCTCGGGCAGAGAACCTCACCATTGTGTTCTGGAACCCCACTTCTCCAGGATCTTGCCCCACTAGGTGGCTGGGAGTGTGGATCAACTTGCCAACGCCCATGTTCACCAAAGAAGCAATTACAGAAAGCCAGACCTTCTACTTTCTACAGCTCTTAATGACCTTGGGTCCATGCTCCCAGAGGGATAAAGAATAGGAAAACTTGTGGTCCGGGAGGTGGCGTAGTGGCTAAGGCATTAGACTCTCAAGCATGAGGTCCCGAGTTTGATCCCCGGCAGCACATGTACCAGAGTGATGGCTGGCTCTTTCTCTCTCCTCCTATCTTTCTCATTAATAAATAAATAAATATTTTTTTTTAAAAAAGAATAGGAAAACTTTCAATGGAAGGGATAGGATATAGAACTCTGGTGGTGGGAATTGTGTAGAATTGTACCCCTCTTATCCTATGGTCTTGTCAGTGTTTCCATTTTATAAATAAATTAAAAAAATAAATGACCCATCCTAGATTTCCTTTCCATTTATTTTTTAAATTTCAAAAAATTATATTGGAGGGATTAATGGTTTACACTAAATACAGATGTTGACACATGGGGAACATTCCTCAATTGCAAAACTTTCTCACTCCCAGCCTAGGCCCTTCACCATCATGTACTAGGACATGCAGCCCAGTCCCCAAGCTTGGCCCTTGAGTCCCTTACTTTTTGTACAGTACACTAAATCCAGTGCAAGCTTTACTTTGTGCTTCCCCTTTCTCTTATTATGTCTCAACTTCTGACATCGCGTGGAATCATCCCATAGTCATCCCCTCTTTTCTGGCTTAACATCCATCCTAGGTTTTTAACCACAGTTATTATTAACCCAACAATATGCAGACCATTCATTTGAGGACAGAAGGAGGAAATCAGAGCACCCTTTTTCAATTTCCACTTCCCCCCTCCAAGTTTGTCTTGTCCAGGGTCTGAATTTCTACCTCAGTGATTCCAACTGCACAGCTATTTCTTCATGAAAAGTAGGCACAGTCCTGAATCTCATTCTAATTGTTTTGGAAACTTTAATGATTTTACTTCATTCTTGATAGAATGTCCTAGGAGTTGTGTCCTGTGTCAGAAACCTCACGTACAGATTCTGCTTCAGTTGGGCTGAAGTTACAAATCATAGTGCCAATATTCACCAGAGCTTGACAATCCCCCAATCCATTATATTGGATACATGCTTGATTTAGCTGGCCTCTTTGTCAATGATATTAAGACTAATTATTATTTACTGAGGAACTCCCTCAGGCTATGTCTTAGTTTAAGATAGTCTCAGTATATTATTTTGGGTTAAGTCACAATATATTTTTCTTTTTTTGTAGGTCAAAACAGTTAAAAATTGATAATTTCTCTGAATATAACTTAATGTTTTTAGTGTTTCTGTATGTTAAGTCTTACTTGGGCCAGAACAGGAAACATGGATATTGAGATAACTAAATTTGATGTGTCCTTTCAAATGGATCACCTTTAAATATCTTTCACTTTGAAAGATGCTGAGGGTTGCATGGGGGGAAATCAGATAAAAGGAATACCTGTTGGCTATGCAAGCTATTATTCTACTTTACAGAGCAATTAAATTCTGATCCAAGATTTTATAAGGTACTCTGAAAAACAAAAGTCCTACTGTTAACCAGATACACCTGTCTTTGAAAAGTGGTTCAGCAACTATTTACTTTATTTAATATTACCTCTTCTCCCCTCACCCCTATGAAATTGATTCAACTATTGCTTTCTAGTCATCTATTAGCTCTGTGTGAAAGTAGTTCTGGAAAAAAAAACATGCCTTATTTTTCTTATAATTAACATTTTTAATGATGCTTTGATACATCATAGATGACAGCCTATATGGTTTGATATATTTCATCTATCTTTCAGTATAGTCTCCCTATTTTCAGAAGAGGAACTCATGAATTCAGATGAGTTAATGAATTTGTTAAAAGTCACACTGCCAATGTTGGTGGAACTGGTATTTGAACTCAGATGTAGATGATTCAAATTACAATTTTCTTCACTACCACAGAGGCCATCTCTGATTGTCCTGTGGTCTAGTTTATGAACTTAAACTACCTTATGAATATGGCCATCCAGGTCTTAAAATCTACTTTTCCATTTTCTAATTAAGCAAATTATTTAAACTCTATGTCTATTATTATCATTATTATTATTATTATTATTATCATCTATAAGGGAGCAGTAAAGATGCCTTCTCAGGCCAGAGAAATAGCTCACTCGGATACTATGCTGTTTTGCTATGCACACAGCCCAACACTGAAATAAGTTTTGGTGCTATAGTCCTTTTCACTCTCTCTACCTCTCTTTATTTACCTAAAAAAATACATCCTTTAATATATTGTGCAACTTTAATGACATAAAATATTGACTATTGCTATCTTTTATTATCTTGGCTTGAATATCTTTCTTGATTTAACACTAGCCTGTGTGATGTGTGTAACTAAAGACCCAGAAATTCACTTAATTTGGAGTCACTCTGTTTGAAGTATTCCCCCATGTCCATACGCTCCAGATGAGGCATGCCTAAAATTTCCCTTTCTCATAAGAATTTCTCCAAGAATTCCCATAGCCTTGACCTTTTTCGAGTTTCTATAAAATGACAGTGACTAACTCCTTGCTACAATAAGCCATGAATTTAGTGCCTCTCCTTGCTGTCACTTAGGTATTTAAAAATTTTCAACAGCTTTTCTGGTGGTATGTGTACTGTCTGCATGACATGTCACCGTGGATCTCAATCATATGCCAGCTAAGGTGCCCACAAAGGTCCCTTATTCCTCTACCAGTACGTTGAGGTAAGGCATTTGTGCTTACTCAGACTAGGTCTGAGGTTCACACTCTTTTTAATTTTTATTTATAAAAAGAAAACACGGACAAAAACACAGGATAAGAGGGGTACAACTCCACACAATTCCTACCACCAGAACTCTGTATCCCATCCCCTCCCCTGATAGCTTTCCTATTCTTTACCCCTCTGGAAGTGCCGGGATAGCCTGAGGGTACTTCTTCCCGAGCTAGTGCTCTCTGACTTGGAGAGAACTCAACTGGAGCTGATCTAGGCTGCTGCGTGGGAGAGGGATCAGGAACTCGTGCCGCACTAACTTCCGCAGGAGATACACTCTGGAACTCTCAGAGCCGGAAAGCAATTTCCAGGTGTCTTTAATCAGAAGAGCAGCTGTTTTTATACTCTCCAAGTAGGGTGGAAACAGGATGTGATATAGAGAGGGTGGAGAGAAAAGTGACTGGTGAAAATCAGAGTGTGACAAGGAAGGGGCGGAACAGGCGAGAATCCTATCACTGAACCACCAATGCCCTGGAGTGCTTTATGTAAAAGTGATTTATGTAAATAGACCAAAGCTTTGGATCAGTAAATCCCTATATAGGCATATGGTTAAGCAGAAGCCAGGGGGAGGTGGCATACTACCCAACATCTCCCCCTTTCTTTTTAACTATTTGCCATAGTATCAGGAGTGCGGGGCACTTTGTGAGGCAGGGAGACTGATAAGAGGCACACCTTTTTTTGGGTTCTACTGTCCTTCCTTGCTCAACCTCTCCATGGAGAGAGAAACTAACAGGATTGACACACCCCTCAGGCTCAAGCCCTTCCAAGCTCAACTATATCCTCACAATTCCCCAACATCTTCCTCTTACTTAATGGCCATATATAACTGGGTCAATGTCTGTAAAAGACTTCATCTCTGTCAGGGGAATAGCAGTGTAGGGGTGAACGGAAACCTGTTGGGAAGAAAGCAGAATGATAGTGTGTAAGTGTCTTCAAAAAGAACTAGCACAAGACAGGGAGGGATAAGTAAGAGTAGCAAGAGACAGAGTGAGCCTGATGGGTGGAGGAGTGGGGGCCTGATAAGCCGAGGGGCTAGAGGGGTGATCTGGCATTGCAAAATCCCGAGTCAGCTGGCGGTAAGTTCTATGAACTGCTACAGTCATTCTTCAAGAAGTCCAGCAGTATAAAAGGAGTGTCCAGCAAGTTCTATAGAAGCATCAGTCCAATGTCAAAGGCCAGGAAATAAATGCCACACGTCTATCTTGATGGAGGAGGACGGCCACTGGAACTTTTCTTCTCTGTAGAGAGTGACCTGGAACCGCCAAAACATGGTGGGCGAAACAGAAGCAGGAAGAGCAGACACCAATGGTTGAGAGAAAGGCAGTAGGAAAGTCTTGTCCTTTGGAGTCTGTGAATCAGGTTCTCCAGATCGTGTCAGGTCACATCATGGGTTTCGGGGGATGGCTGTAATTGTGGGTGATGTCAGAGGTCAGGGGTCCAAGATGGATTTCTGGGGATTCTATATGAGCAGATGCTTCTTTATGCAAAGGCTTGTCATAGCTGTAGTCAATTACTTATGAAAAAACTTTGTAACAAATTAGAAGTTTACTACAATTGATAACTCAATGATTATAATTGGTTTAGGTATCTTTATAATTTCGTGTAAAGGTCATCTTACGTGACCTCATGTAGCAGTCTTTATATAGCAAAGTTTTCATACCGAATTTAAGTCACATATATTGATTCTTAACTATTTTTACATTGGGTTTTTAAGCAAACTCAGGTTACTAGAGTTAACACATTTTAGTGACTTTTTTTTTTTGTACATTTACAATATCGGATTGATGCCAAATTTGTTGTGGATTAATTTCCACAAGATAGCTTACAGGACATTTTGGGGGGCCCTCCAAAAATGTCCTGTATAGAGAATTTGTATTTTAACTTAGGAGATGATGAATTGTCACATTGAATATTTAGAGTTTTACCTTAAACACTCAGTTACTTAAATGAATTGATTTTACCTCTTCTCGTAAAAATGTAGCTTCGAAGTTACAATTTAACTGTTAAGTTAATGTTTACCAAACTTGAAACACGCATATTAAACATATAGTTTATAACACACAGGAGGAGAAAAACTTGTAAATAAGATATATCATTTCAAATGTGAATTTAGATCTACTGTCATAGTTGAACCATCTTTACTCACACAGTTTAAGACTAAACATTTCATATTGATATCAAGACTTAAAAAAAAAATCAAAAGGGGGAATGAACAATTTTTGGACTGTTTCTGGACGTCTCCAGAAACCATTGCTGTGTCCAGCCGTTTTATATAAAGTCAGTTAACTTTCAGAGTACTCTGAGCACAATGGGTCATACAAAAATTTTGGTCACTCAACTCACTCAATTTTTTTTTTTTTCACTCACTCACTCACTCACAAAACACAACTGGCCAGTCATAGCATAAGACATTCATTCGGGGGGGGGGGAAGAGTTCTGTGAATCAGATTTTTTTTTTGATTCTGCCATGCTGTATTATGGATCCTGGGGTGCATCCTGTAGCCAGTCCTCTTGCAGCCAGTCTTCTTGCAGTGTTTCTTGTTCTTCAGGGATATCAGCGCCATCATGTGGGTATTGCCGAACATGGCGGGCAGGAACCCAAACAGGCTTGGAGTAATTTTGTGGAAAAATACATGCGAAACCCCTCCCCATAGTCAACAGGGGGTCAGGTCCTTTCCAAATTTTATCAAGTGGGTCTTTCCATTTGACTTTAATAGCTGGGAGGGTGGGTGGTGTTTGCCAATGAAGAATTATAGGAGGTTGGTCTGAGTTTTTGTAAATATTAAAGAGATTTAATGTAGTTAAGGCTTTTGCCAGCTGGATATTAGGGGGGTACATTTCCCCTTTTTCTTTATTTAATTGAGCCTTAAGAGTTTGATGGAACCTCTCAACAATGCCTTGTCCCTGTGGATTATACGGAATGCCTGTAGTATGAGTAATGTTCCAGAGGGAACAAAAATCTTTAAATTGTTTGCTGGTAAAAGCAGGTCAATTATCCGTTTTAAGTTGAAGAGGTAAGCCCATTACAGCAAAACAGGAGAGCATATGGCTTATAAGCTTTTTTGAGTTTTCTCCAGTCTGAGCTGTAGCCCACATAAACTTAGAGAAGGTATCAATTGAGACGAACACATATTTTTGTTTGCCAAAGTTAGGTATGTGGGTAACATCAATTTGCCAAAGAGCGTTGGCTTTTAAACCTCGAGGATTAACCCCCAGAGTCTGAATAGCAGGTGTTTTGATTAGACCTGCACAGGAGGAACATGTAGCAAGAATACGTTTTAACTGTGGCAGAGGAATATAAGGAAATCGAGCTCGAAGACCTTTAAGATTAACATGGGTTAGGGAATGAAAATCAGCAGGATTAGAGACAGAGGCTAGGAGAATTCCTGTGGAGGCAAGGTGGTCGGCTGCAGCATTCCCTTCGGACAGGGGACCAGGAAGAGGGCTGTGGGAACGTAGGTGCTGAACATACAGTGGATGGGTTCGAGAACAGAGCATAGAGGCAATTTGAATTAAAAGAGGAGAAAGTGGGTTGTCATCAATTCTTACATAAGATCGAGCAAGCCATGGAAGTAAGTTAACAGTATACACACTGTCAGAAAAAAGGTTGAAGGATTCTGGTACAGCATTTAATGCAAGGAAAACAGCATAAAGTTCTTTGTACTGAGGGGAATTATCAGGAAGTCCAGTAAAGAGAGGTTTGGGGTATTGCTGGTCTGGATAATATATAAGGGCAGCAGCTCCCTTTTTTCCACCATCAGTGAACACTGTAGGAGCAGAGGGGATGGGATCTCGAGAGAAAAGTTTAGGTACTAGTAGAGGCAACAGAGGTAAAGAAGCTATCAAATTATTAGAGGGAAAATGATTATCTAATTGTCCTGGAAAACCCATTAAACTTATGGCAAAACGAGAATGGTGGCGTATGAGCCATTCTGTATCAGTGAGAGAAAAGGGAAGAATGATTGAATCTGGTTCCCTTCCTAAGACCTGAACTGATCTGTTTCTTCCTTGGCAAACCATAAATGCTAAGGCATCAATCTCGGTAAGGAGTCTTGGAGCTCCACCTATTGGCGTATGAAGCCATTCGAGAACGCCATGTTTCTGCCACAATGCCCCCACTACCGTGGGGGTGGAGTTAAAGATTAGAAGATTTACTGGAGAGGAGGGGGAGAACTGAACGAGGTGCATGTCCTGGAGAGCCTGGTTAACTTTTTCCAGAGCCAAGGATGCTTCGGGGGTTAACATACGCTTTGAGGAGGGCTGTTTGTTTCCTTTTAACAGATCGAACAGTGGTTGCAGGCAGCTCGTAGGCAGATAAAGATACTGCCTAAGCCAATTCAAATTTCCAAGAATTCTTTGTAAAGAAGCAAGAGTGAGATTAGAAGGAAAAGTAACACAAGGTTTTAAAGGACGAATCTGCGTTAGGGAAATCTCTGAGCCTAAGAAAGATATTGGAGGGATTAGCTGTATATTCTCAGGAGCTACATTAAGTCCACTTCTCTTTAAGGCAGGGATTAGAAAATCACATAGGGTGGAGAGATCTGTATCTAATTCTCCCCATATTAACACGTCATCCATATAATGAAAAACCTTAAGGCCCTTATGAATATATGGAAAAAGGGCAGATTTAACAACCTCTTGACAAATAGTAGGACTATTAGCCATGCCCTGGGGCAGTACCACCCATTCAAATCTATCGGCAGGGCTGGCATTATTAATAGAAGGAACAGAGAAAGCAAAACGTTTACAATCTTGTGGGTGTAAGGGAATAGAGAAAAAACAATCCTGTATATCAATAGCTATGATTGGAATTCCTGTGGGAATTGCGGAAGCAAGAGGCAAACACCTTTGGGGGGAGCCCCAAACCTGCATGGTTTTATTAACTGCACGAAGATCTTGAAGGAGGCGCCATTTTCCTGAGCGCTTTTTAATCACAAAGACTGGAGTATTCCATGGGCTCCGAGAATGACGAATGTGTCCCAAAGATAACTGCTCTTGGACGAGTTTTTTAAAAATTTCTAGCTTCTCCCTACGCAAAGGCCACTGTTCCACCCAGACAGGCTCATTAGAAAGCCAATCTAAACGGGGAGTTCTGTTATGAACAGTGGCAGTTAGTATTGGGGGTGCTGGTTGGGTCTAGCACTCTCACAGGAGTGAGTGTGGTGTCCTGCAGAGGTGTCTGAGGATATCACTACATCTAAAGATTCCAGCAAGTCTCTTCCCAATAAATTGGTGCTTATATCAGCTATTAAAGGCTGAAAGCGTCCGGTAGTCCCTTCTGGATCTTCCCACACAAGGGAATCTCGTGTGCGGAATGCCTGAGTCAATCCTCCAACACCATGTAAGCGTGGTCCTGGGAGGAGTTCCCAACTCTGGGGAACCTCTGCTTGTCTTAATATTGTCTTATCTGCTCCCGTGTCAATCAAACACTTAAAAGGAATATTACCAATCTTTACTGTCATACTTGGGTGACCCCTTTCTAAAACAGGGGTGGTACATAAAATCTCAGGTGTTGTTAAAATTTTCGGGAAGGCTCTTGCCGGCCGGTCTAGCTTCACTGGCGGGTAACAGAGACACAGAGACAACGGCTGGGCAGGGAAGCTGTATTTCTTTATTCAGGAACAACGATTCATAAACTAAGACAAACTAATCACCAAACAGAACTCCGCTGTCTCTTTGCGGCAGCACAAGCACTCCCTCTTACTCTCGAACTCAGGAACTCTCCAACTCTAGAACTCTCTGGCCCTCTCTCTCTTCCTCTTGAACTCAGGAACTCAGGAACTCTCCAACTCTGGCACTCTCTCTCTTCCTCTCGAACTCAGGAACTCTCTCCCTTACTCTCGAACTCAGGAACTCTGGAACTCTCGTACTGGGGAACCCTCTGAAACTCTGGCACACTGGAACTCTCTCTTACTCTGTAACTCTGAAACTCTCGAACTCCGGAACTCAGGAACTCTCGGACTCAGGAACCCTCTCTCGGGGTTCCTTGGGGCGGGGCCAAGCAGGCCTGCGAAACTAATAGGACTCATCCAATTCTCTTGGCGGGGGAGGGCTGGAACAAACCAATGTAAAGCATACGACACTCAGGCTCCGAATTCGAGCTGTTCTCTTGCTCCAGCCGGTTATTTCTATGCTGGGAGTTCCCACATACCGCGGGTTCCTCCTTCTGCTCACCCTCTGTTATTGTTACTTGGCGTGGTGGGTATAGCGAAGGATTGGGTCCCAAACTGGGCTTCTGTTTGTGGAAGAAGGGCACAGCACCAAGCGGGCGACCTGCTTCCTTCCCTCTTGGGGGCGGGGCTAAGGGAAGCCCCATGCCTAGTTTAAATCCCTGTTTACATTTGGCAGAGGTGTGCCGTTCCTATGGAACCTTGACCAACAATCTCTCCTCCAGTGAAATCCTTTCTGGCATCTGGGACAAGGCATTCGTGGTCTCTGATTCCCTGTCTGGAGGCGGGGTTGCCCTGACTGGAGGTGGGGTCACCCTGACTGGAGGCGGGGTCATGGTCTATTTTCTGGACATTGGTTACGCCAATGCCCTTGGCGACCGCACTGAAAGCAAGCCCCTTTTTGCTTATGTAAGGTAGCTGCATAGGCCTGTAACATAGGTCCTTGAAAAGAGCTTGATCTGAGATCCTGTGTAGCTAGAATCCAAGTATCTGGGTGTTCATTTTTAAGATTGATACAGGCCTGTCGAAAATGCGGAAGCATTCCATCCCAGACTATGGATCTCAGGAGGAGAAAATGAGCGTCAGGATTATAAATCTTCCTTTCCAAACTCGACTGGACCCTGGCAATAAATTTAGCGAGGGATTCATCAGGTTCTTGTTGCAGGGAGAGAATGGGGGCTGAGGCTGCTCCCATGGGTGGTGTTAATCGCTCCCACGCTTTTAATGCACACAGGCGTACTTGATCAAAATACCCCGGTGGAAACTTGGCTTCCGCCTGTTGAATCCCTGTTTCTAATTGGCCTGTTCCAAACAATGCATCAAAATTACCCTCTGGCTGATTTTGAATATTTTTCTGCGATTGTTGTAAACATTCGTCGCGAAAGAATGCCTCCCATTGCAGGAAGAGGGGGCGTGGGAGCATAGCACGAGTCACATCTCTCCAATATTGGGGGGTATTAAGGTTCTGAAGCAGGCCTTGTAAAATGGACCTGGTCCATGGGGCATGAACACCGTCATCTTTGATAGCCTGGCATAGTTCCTTCAGGTCTGTGGCGGAATATGGATACCAGGCCTGAGGTTTTTGTCTATTGGGGGCAACATTGACCGGAAATGTGTGGACTTGCTCTGATAAGTGTGTAGCGGTAGGAGGAGTCACCGAAGTGGAAGCTTCTGGACAAGTGGCCGAAGAAGTGGTTTTGGAGGCTACAGGAGAATTCGGACATGTGTCTATCAAAACAGGGGTGGGCGAAGAAGCAGCCGTGGAGGCAGCAGGAGGTTCCGGACACGTGTCTGCCAAAATGGGGGTGGCCGAAGAAGTGGCTGTGGAGTCCAAAGGAGAATTCGGACACGTGTCTGCCAAAATAGGGGCCTCAGGGCAAGATGCCAAAATAGGGGCCTCAGGGCAAGATGCAGAGGAATTAGGGTGGGTCAAGATCACGACAGGCCTTTGCTTCTTCTTGTTTTTAAGGTGCTGGTTAAGTTCTATGATTACTTCCTTTATCTCTTGGACCTCAGCCTCTTAAGCCTTTTGAGAGGTTGCCCTATATATCCCTTAAAAGCTGCTATGATGATCAACAGGATATAAGGTGAAGCCCCGAGAAAAATGTCCCAGATATATAAAAATTGTATACTGGAAAAAGAATGCAGAATTTGGAAAAGATTTTCCATGGTGGAGAGATCTCAGGAAAACAATAAGAAAAAAAAAAAAAGAAAAAAATCACAGTGCCTTAACACAATATTGCAGATACCCAAAAGGTGTGTACTTATCTAAGATGTCTTCTTGTAAATCTGCTGCTTATGGGTCCCTGTTCGGGCGCCAGATGCCGGGATAGCCTGAGGGTACTTCTTCCCGAGCTAGTGCTCTCTGGCTTGGAGAGAACTCAACTGGAGCTGATCTAGGCTGCTGCGTGGGAGAGGGATCAGGAACTCGTGCCGCACTAACTTCCGCAGGAGATACACTCTGGAACTCTCAGAGCCGGAAAGCAATTTCCAGGTGTCTTTAATCAGAAGAGCAGCTGTTTTTATACTCTCCAAGTAGGGTGGAAACAGGATGTGATATAGAGAGGGTGGAGAGAAAAGTGACTGGTGAAAATCAGAGTGTGACAAGGAGGGGGCGGAACAGGCGAGAATCCTATCACTGAACCACCAATGCCCTGGAGTGCTTTATGTAAAAGTGATTTATGTAAATAGACCAAAGCTTTGGATCAGTAAATCCCTATATAGGCATATGGTTAAGCAGAAGCCAGGGGGAGGTGGCATACTACCCAACATGGAAGTATGGACCTAGGGTCATTGTGGGATGCAGAAGATGGAAGGTCTGGCTTCTGTAATTGCTTCCCCGCTGAACACGGGTGTTGACTGGTCAATCCATACTCCCAGTCTGTCTCTCTCTTTCCCTAGTGGGGCAGGGTTCTGGGGAAGCAGGGCTCTCCAAGACACATTGGTGGGGGTCATCTGTCCAGGGAAGTCTGGTTGGCATCATGGTAGCACCTGGAACCTGGTGGCTGAAAAAAGAGTTAACTTATAAATCCAAACAAATTGTTGACTAATCATGAACCTAAAGGCTGGAATAGTTCAGATGATGAAAGCTTTTACTGTGGTTCACCAAGAAACCGGGTAAGGTTCTTCGTTCACCTAAATTTTTCTATCCTGAGAAACATTTTTTTTTTCTTCCTAGTTATTACCTATTGTGGGAGTTACTGGCACTTGGTGGCAGCTGACTATCAGACTGTAGTTCTGATAAACTGATTATGCAAGCATCACTTTGAAATGACTCTTACTGATTTTCATAAGGTTTAAATATAAATGCTTTCTAACTCTCAGAAAGTATCTTATATGTGCTCTCACACCAATCCTACTTTTTATTTTTCTCTATAAATAGCACAACTACACCAAAATGATTTTTTTGTGGCCATTCTGAGGGGAATATTTGAATATGAATAAAATGCACATTCAAATATTTAATTTTCAATGAGACACACACAGAGGGAAAGGGAAAGAGAGAGGAAGAGAGAGATAGAGAGGACAAATGTACTCTGGTGTATGCAATACTAGGGATCAAACTCAGGACCTCATGCTTTTAATCCATTGTGCTTGCATGATAACACTCCCTGGCTCTACAATGTACATTTGAAAGACATTTTGGGATATAAGCAAAATCAGAACTTCTCAGGTGCAAATAATTGATTTAGAGAAATATTCAAAGTTATGATTAAATAAATAAATAGCCTTGCAGCTGCTGACTAATTTCAAAAGTAATGGGTGGCTTGACCCACTTGAGTCTGAGGCTACTAGACTAATCTTTGCCTGGCAATGTGCTACTCTCTACCTTCGCTCATCCATCTCTTGCTCCTGTATCCACTTCTCTTTCTTCAGGCCTATTTGCACTTATTGATTCTTTTCATCTTTATACCTTGAGTTGATGCCCTACATTATATCATAGGATCTGCTGGCAATGTCAGTATTCATGAGTCAGATGAACATGTAAGCAGTAATAGAATTGAAACCATATATCCAAGCTGAATATAAAACTGTAACTAAGAATTTCCCTAAACTTACACACTACCAGCAACTATTAACAGAAGAATCTAGAATTATTTTGATTGCATACAACTGAAGATTGCCTGACCTATAACATAGGCCTTTACACATGCTGGCTGGAACTATAATTGGTAAATCCTGAATGGCAAAGTAATCAAGGAAAAGATCAAGAGGGT
Organism: Erinaceus europaeus; assembly: GCF_950295315.1. NCBI lineage: Eukaryota > Metazoa > Chordata > Mammalia > Eulipotyphla > Erinaceidae > Erinaceus > Erinaceus europaeus. The sequence continues at coordinate 80,103,672 of NC_080174.1, read as the reverse complement.
CTTCCTTACTATTATTTAATAGGACAGAGAGAAACTGAGAAGTGAGGGAGAAATAGAGAGGGAGAGAGAAGCATAGACACATCTGTAGATGTGTTTCACTGCTAATGAAGTGTTCTCCCACACAGGTGGAGAGTGGAGGAGCTAAAACTCAGCTCCTTACTCATGGTCACATGTGCTCAACTGGTTAAAGCACAGCCTGTCACCAGGGTCTTTCTTTCTACCACAAACCTGTGGCCAAAGAAAGGCCAGGCAGGTCAGGTAAAGCCTCCTAAAAATCATATCTGAAATATTTGCAACTGAATTTATTAGATCACATCTTAATAGTAAAAACAGAAGAAACATTCATGCTCACAATCTAAACCCTATGCCACAGATTACAAAATGGATTTTCAGAAACTCAAAATTGGTTGTCTGTAGTCACATGACTGATGGGAAGCAGAACCTTCTGACTTCAAAGTATTCTTTCTTCGGGCAGGGGTAGACAGCATAATGGTTATGCAAAGAGATTCTCATGCCTGAGGCTCCAAAGTCCCAGGTTCAATCCCCTGCACCACCATAAGCCAGAGCTGAGCAGTGCTCTGGTAAAAAAAAAAAAAAAAAAAGACAAAGTATTCTTTCTTCCTCATCATCGTAGCTTCCATTATTTCCATCTGCATGACTTCCTGTGCATCTGGCCACACTTGTTTCTGACTCTATTATATAGATTTAGTGATGACAAAGAAATGATAATAGCAGCTAAACTTTATTGCCTGATATGCTTGTAATATATGTATTTTTATTTAATCTTCACAAAAAACTCCCATAAAACAGCTTTTCCCAATTTCACAGATGGAGAAAATCTAATTTATTTAACTGGAAATTGGAAAATTAATCATCGGATCCCCTAAATTTCTAATTCTTTCTTCACTAACTAGAGGTTTTATTTCTTGGTTGGCATTTGTTTAATTAGCATAGGAGAATGTTTTTCTATCACTGGGCCACTCAAAATACAGCTGCCAAATTAATTCTAACCAGCAGAAGTAGCTGGAACTGGATTAATGGGTTGGAAGGGAATATCAAGTTCAATGCAGTAGAATTCTGTTAAAGTAATATGAATTGGTGTTCAGGAAATAACAGGAACTCTAGTGCTTTGTCAACAAATTGGTTAGCAGGCTGAAGGCCACCTGGATTCCCCCAAATGACAAATATTCTTAGAACATTTGAATCTTAGGTTGTACAGAGTTCTAGGCAGGAAGAAACCAAAACCACTGTATTCTCTTTATAATTTGTAAAGTACAAACATAGAGGCTCAAGGGTAGAAAACTGCTGACAGTAGGGCTGACATTATTGTAATTTTTCAGTCTTCTGTTTTTTTATTTTTTATTTTTCTGCCATCAGGCTTATCACTGGGGCCTGTCTGACAAATTTACTGATTTCAGCAGCCATTTGCTTTTCTTTTGATAGAGCTGTAGGGGAAGTAGGAGATAGAGAGACGGAGAGACACCTGTAGCATTTCCCTGCACATGAGGACTGGGAGCTTGCACCTGCATCTGTACACAGGTGCAACTGATGTGTTCTCTTCAGGATGCACCACCACCTGTCCTACCCTTCCTCACCCTTTTCCCCTTTTACAGAGCAGGTATAATCTGTTTTCTGGTTTAGTTTGAGTTCAGCTTCTGAAGGAGGAGAAAGATACCTCTCAAGCTTCTTCTCACTTGGCAGACTGTGCCGGCAGAGTTACTGTAATACTGCACAACAGTCCTGAGGTGAAGTTCTTGGTAGCGCTGCTCTAATGAGGTAAGTGTGACCTGAACCCAGATATTATCTGTGTCACAACCCCATGACCCCAGCTGAACATATCAGACATTGGAATGTCTCTGAGGAGAAGGGAAGGGAGAGTAAAAGAGACAATGTTTACTTAGGTGACTAGATCCTTTTTTTTATTTTACAATTTTTAAAATTTATTTAAAAAAGAAGACATTAACAAAACCGTAGAATAAGAGGGGCACAACTCCACACAATTCCCACCACCAGATCTCTGTATCCCACCCCCTCCCCTGATAGCTTTCCCATTATCTATCCCTCTGGGAGTATGAGCCCAAGGTCATTGTGGGATGCAGAAAGTGGAAGGTCTGGCTTCTGTAATTGCTTCCCCGCTGAACATGGGTATTGACAGGTAGATCCATACTCCCAGCCTGTCTCTCTCTTTCTTTAGTAGGGTGGGACTCTGGGGAAGCAGAGCTCCAGGACACATTGGTGGGGTTGTCTGTTCAGGGAAGTCTGGTCGGCATCCTGCTAGCATCTGGAACCTGGTGGCTGAAAAGAGAGTTAACATACACAGCCGAACAAATTGTTGACCAATCATGGAGCTAAAGGCTGGAATAGTGCAGATGAAGAGTTTTTTTAACCTATGCTATAGATGCAAATGAGGAGTACTGAGAAAACAGTATTGGGTATTTCTGTCACTATAAGGAAAAGCAACTGTAAGAGATAAACTGGTTCATTTTCAAAGTATAAAAAATGAGAGACACACATGTTATCTTACTGTCTTATCCTCTCTTACCTTGATGCCTAATCTAAGATGTGAGCTCATCATCTAGGTTGCTCAAAGAGCTTATAAAACTACAGTGGCAGGAAAAAAGAAAAACTAGTTCTTCTACCTCCTCCACAGCTGCTTAATCTCAAATCACAAGATTATTAAAAACCCTGAGAGAACTAGGCCAGAGTGCCACATCTATGTGAGAGTATGTATGGCAGAACATGGACCCCTAAACCTGGGGGATGCCATTTCTGTGTAACCTGTGTCAATCCCAGGCTGACTCAGCCGGAGGCTTTAGTGACATCACATGAATAATGGCATGATGCTGACAATGAGGTTTTTATTATTATTATTATCTTTACTACCCATCCAATCTTGAAATTCTTTTTTTTTTTATTTCCTGACCTCCTTCTTTTTGATACATCCTCTGCTCTGAACCTTGTTGTTATACTAACACACAAGATGGAAATGATGGGAAAAGTCTTTTGCTGCAAAGATTATAGAGCTCTAATTGAATGTGTATATGAAAGCACTTTCAGCAAGAGAAACTTTGTTTCAAAGGTCAAATGTTATGATTAAGTAGGGCTTTCTGCCAAATATCTAGGAACTTGGGAGAAATTTAGGATACCAGGGAGAAGATACTTACCCAGTAGAATTGATGCTGTTGTTAAAAAAGCATTTTGTGGTGAAATCTCAGCCAACTCTCAAGTCTTCCCCATGAGGAAAAACCTCAATTTGTGGGTATTGTCTTTATCAGTTCTATTCTAATCCTGCCAGCTACGTGAACTATTTGAGCGAGACTTTACATCATTCATCTAACATTCCATGAAGACTTTTTATTCATTCATTCATCCATTCATTTCTTCATTCATCCGTTTCTTCACTCATTCATAGGTTCATCCAGCAAAGACTCATTGAGTTTCCACTGTATGCTCAGGGTATAAATAATAAAATGAAGTAATCAAGAATCTCTTGTCCTTTGGAATTTTCTATTCCAGTGATGGTGACAGATAAATAAAACTGGAATTGAGGTGATATAAAAATAAATAGTGCCAGACACTACCAAGTAGTAAGCAGAAAAGGGAAACAAGAAATAGAGATAGAGAATATTGGAGGGGGTGGGATTACCGTTTTGATGAACATTTTCTAGAGAGGAAGACCTTGCAACCATAATAACTGCAGGATTCACAGGTATCATGCCTGTACAACTGTGTTCTACTTATAGTTGGACCCTCGTGCCACATGGGAGGTTCCATAGTCTCAGAAGAAGGTCTAGTGCTATGGTTTCTTTCCCTCTCTCTGGAGATTGACCTGCAGTGGTAAAGTTATGCACATTTCAGGCTTTCTTTTTTAAGTCATCACTGGGTCTGTACTATTGCAGGTTGACTTTTTTTTTTTTTTTTCAGGAAAAAACACCACAGGATGGAAACTTTCCTCAGTATGGTTGGGGCCAGGCTCAAACCTGGGTTGTGACCATAACAAAGCAAGGTCATTATCCAAGTTAGCTATTGTCACAGCCAATTATTACATATTTCATTTTCACAGGGATTATATATACTTATAATTTTCTCATAATTTTCTGTAAATGGAATTATATGATCAAAGAATAGATGCATTTGTAATTTTGTTTGCTATTACTTAAACTTACCAGTTTACCTTCTGCCTGAAACATGAATGGGTTTCCACACAAGCTTGGCAACATAAAGTGTCAGCAAATATTTATTTCTTTTTTCATTTTGACAGGTGTAAACTGTATAGAAATATACTTTGTGGTTTTCATTTATTGTCAATAAATCCTTTCATATGAGATCAGTTTAGAATTTCCTTTTCTCTGGCCTGTCTATATATACCTTTTGCCCATTTTTTTCCAGTGAGCTGGTGGTCTGTATCTGTGTTGATTAGTTAGAGCTATTTATATATTAGGTATTTTGCTCTTTATCTGAGATAAGCTGTAGTTATTCTCCTATGGTGATTTTTCTTTTGACTTTTTAAACTATTTTTTATATAAATCTCTTAAATACAATACAAGTGATATATATATATTTTTTTTCTGTATTGACTTTTGTATTTTGTATAAATGAAAATACTTTCCTATTGCTGGGCAATGAGATAATCCTCAAGCATTTTACCCTATGATTTTTATGATGTCATGTTTTTGCTATTTAATCTTTGACTCATTTAGAATTCATTTTAGTTCACAATGTAACTATAAATCCAGTTATTTTCCTTTTTTAAAATTTTTTTGTTTCCTTTTGTTGTCCTTGTTGTTTTATTGTTGTAGTTATTATTGTTGTTGTTATTGATGTTGTTGTTGGATAAGACAGAGAGAAATGGAGAGAGGAGGGAAAGACAGGGGGAGAGTTAGACAGACACCTGCAGACCCGCTTCACCCCTTGTGAAGCCACGCCCCTGCAGGTGGGGAGCCGGGGCTCCAACCGAGATCCTTACACAGGTCCTTGCACTTTGCACCACCTGCGCTTAACCCGCTGCACTACCACCTGACTCCCTATATTCCATTATTTTTATCTACCAGTCAATACTGTACTGATTCATTAAAGCTTCAATATGTTTAGAATATGCTCATTGATCCTGTTTTTCTGTGTTTTCTGCTCACCAGACAGAACTGGGTTCTAATCCACTCTAACTACTGTCTAAATCTGTGAAATAATTTATCAGCTATATATATGGAGAGAGAGAATTCAGGGAGGCAGAGAAATAGTGAAAGAGGCATCAAAGCTTTTGTCAGTGCAGTGGTAACTGGACTCAAAACTAAGCAAGCTTTTTTTTTGCTGGCCCTTAAGTTGCTAAGTCTTCATTTTCTTTCTGTAAAATTGGACTGATGCCTGATGCATGGCATTTTCTTTGGTTGGTTTGTAGTGTTTTTGTTTTGTTGACCAGAGCACTGCTCAACTCTGGTGCAGCAGGAGACTGAACCTGGAATCTTGGAGCCTCCAGCATGGAAGTCTTTTTGTATAACCATTGTGCTATCTCTCCCATGCTGGTTAGTCAGTTTGACCAGAGGGGAGACAATAAATATGAATGGACTGGTTCAACACTGTAATGGTGCCCTGGATAGCCTTACTCCCTCAGGAGTGCCACAAAGCTGACAGCTGATTTAGGGCTAAAGTACTGGCTGCCAAGATTTCTCCTCTGCAGTCAGACTCCCTCCTGCAGCGTAGAGAATTCTAGCTGCCTGATCAAGAGACATGACAATAGGAAGTTCCCTCCCACTTTGCTTTCTTCCCTGACCTCCAGTCCTCCCAGCCATGTGTACCCCTCATTGTAGTCCTTAATCATAAGCTGTCATATATGGTTACTCAACTTGTTGGAGTGCTATGTTCTACTCATCTAAGCAGCCTGTCTTTCACTGTTCTTTTATCTCTCAAAACAACTTTAATTGGATTGAATCCAAAATCAGCAAGCAATTAAATGCTGTAAATCATGTAATTTTAGGGTTGGAAGGTTACTGAAATGTGTGAACTGTAAATCCCCTCAAATGGAGTTGGTTAACTGGTCTAAGAAACTTCCCCAAATGATTCTACAACTTTCCACAGACTTTCTAACTGTAATGTAACCTCTCACCCCAAGATCTATGCATACTTCTTTGCCTTTTTCTATTCTAATCCTACTATCTGTGTACATTGTCTCTCTATATATATTTATATATTTATTTATATATTAAAAATAACTGACTTTTCTAAAAAACTTTTTCTCTGCTTTAGCAGATTTAAAAAAATCTTTTAAATATTTATTTATTTATTCCCTTTTGTTGTCCTTGTTGTTTTATTATTATAGTTATTATTGATGTCATTGTTGTTGGACAGGATAGAGAGAAATAGAGAGAGGAGGGGAAGACAGAAAGGGGGAGAGAAAGACAGACACCTGCAGACCTGCTTCACCGCTTCTGAAGCAACTCCCTTGCAGGTGGGGACCCAGGGGCTTGAACTGGGATCCTTATGCCTGTCCTTGCGCTTTGCGCCACCTGCGCTTAACCCACTGTGCTATAGCCCGATTCTGCTTTAGCAGATTTAAGTACTATCCCCTACAATGTAGTATTTCCCTATACTCTCCCCTCTCTCTTCTTTTGCATTTGCCACATTTATTAATAATCCACATTTCTGATTATTTGAAAGATAAATATCTTTTCACCATCAGGCTGTAAAATTCACAAGGCCAAAAGCAAGTCTACTTGTGCACACCATAGCACCATACTGTCACCAGCACCGCAATTTATACTCGGTCCATATAGTTCTTTGGTTTTTGTTTAGAAAGAGATAGAGAGGCAGACAGAGAATGAGAGAGATTACAGCACCAAACCTTCCTTCAGTGCATTGAGGGATGGGCTTAAACCTGGACTGAGTACATGGCAAATCAGTACACTATCCCAATGAGCTGTTTTACAGGCCGGGTCTATATGTTATTACTATTATTTTTACATAGATTCTTGATTAATTTTGTTAATGGATGAAACAATGACTAAGAACTTTTCCCACAAGGCTATATTTTCAAATTTTCTATAAATCTTTGGATCTCTGCCTCAACAACGGTCAGAAGATGAGTTTCAATCTTTCTTTTTTTTCTCCCTCATTCCAAATATTTAGCCTGATGGCAAGTGATAGACCACCAAGCATCCTATTTGATCACAGGTTGGGATGAATTTGATTTCTGGTTTTCCTTCAGGAGGTAAGCAGTCTCCTTACCTCATCCCACTCAGGTATAAACATACTAAGACTCAAACAGATGTAAGCATATTAAGAATTCCATTCAAAAATGTGGTCTTTATCTGATGTAAACACTTATTCTACACTTAGGCATCACATGTACTACACAGTGAGAAACCCTAGACTTCTTTGCCACCTCAGAACTTCAAAGGTATTGATTGCTTTTAGATCCATTCCTCACCCTTCCCCTTCTTGGTATTTCAGAGGGGTCTAGCTCACCTGTGCAACCCAACAGGTACTGGAGTGACTAAAGGGGGAGGGGGAGGGGAGGTGTCAGAGTTCAGAATATGTTCCACCCCTTTTCTAGGCTCAAGACCCACATTCTTTTTTTTTTAAAACTTTTATTTATTTGCCCTTTTTGTTGCCCTTGTTTTTTTAATTGTAGTTATTATTGATGTCATTGTTGGATAGGACAGAGAGAAATAGAGAGAGGAGGGGAAGACAGAGGGGGAGAGAAAGACAGACACCTTTAGACCTGCTTCACCTCTTGTGAAGCGACTGCCCTGCAGGTGGGGAGCCCAGGATCCTTATTCAAGTCCTTGCACTTTGCACCACGTGCACTTAACCCGCTGCGCTACCGCCCGACTCCCAAGACCCACATTATTTCTATAGGTATAGGTGTCCTTTGATCAGCTCATCATGGTTGAATTTTCTCTTGAGATGTTGCAGTTGGCTTTTAAAAATACCTCCCTAGGCGATCGATGATTCACAAGTGGTGAAACAGGCCTGCAGGTGTCTGTCTTTCTCTTTTCCTCTCACTATCCCCCTCCTCTCCCAATCCTATCCAATAAAATGGAAAAAAAACCATCAAAACAAAGAACCAAAACAAACAAACAAACAAACAAACAAAAACCTCATTAGGTTTCTCTAAACTAGGAGGGATAGGGCTTCTTGTTGCTGCAGATCATTGGATTACCTTGTCCCCCTTGCTGACTTCTTTTTGATCACCTATGTAACTAACTGTCAACATTAAATTCCTTCAAAGTCATTTTTATATTTCTAGTTGGACTGAATATGACAAAAAGAAGCTAGAACAATTATTCTCTGCATTGCAGGTTTACTCTATGATTGTGTGTCTGTCGTTAAGATGTAGGCACCAAGTATTACTCACTCTGCATTACCATGTCAACTCCCAAAGCATCTTTTAGCTATTAAAGCTTCCATAAATGGGAGTCGGGCGGTAGCACAGTGGGCTAAGCGCATATGGCACAAAGCGCAAGAACCGGCGTAAGGATCCCGCTTGGAGCACCAGGCTCCCCACCTGCAGGGTAGTCACTTAACAGGCAGTGAAGCAGTTCTGCAGGTGTCTTTCTCTCCCCCTCTCTGTCTTCCCTTCCTCTCTCCATTTCTCACTGTCCTATCTAACAACAACGACATCAACAACAACAACAATAATAACTACAACAACAATAAAAATACAACAATGGCAACAAAAGGGAAAAATAAATAAATAAAATTAAAAAAAAAACTTCCATAAATATTTGTTAAAGGAATGAATGAATGAGTGAGTGAATGAACTGAACCTGGGGGTCTGTAATGTTTTAAGTGCTTAACTTCTATACTATGTATCATAAAGTTGTTATACATGAATTGGAATCAATCAATAAGCACTTTTCTCAGTAACACAAATCTGGAAGTAATGAAATTAATTCAGAATTAGATAAGCAATCAAGGTGTGCTTACTTTTCCATCAATCAAAGTGTAATTACTTATCAGGGAGAAAACTCAAAAGGGGTTTGTACAGTCTTTAATGGGGCTTACATAGCATATGACAACTCAGGAATCAACAGAGCATTGTCAAAAGCACTAGACAATTAAGGCAGCTTAAGTCAGCATCAAGCATCATTATACAACACTATTATAATTTTCTTAACAGAATTTCTTTAAAAGATGGCCAGATATTCTACTTATATGAAATTTTTACCTAGATAGAAAGAGAGAGAGAGAACCAGATTCTCACTTTTTTTTTTTTTTTGAGAACTGATATAGAGAGATGATCAAGTTACATTTTTAAGTGAAAAATCAAGATGTAGAACAATATGCATGGTACAGAGGGAATTGGAAAAAAATTAACAATTGCATTTGGCAAGTGTGTAAAATACTCTGAAGTCACATCCATTAACTTAATGATATGTTGGGCTGCATCTAGTAAACCAGACTCGCTGCTTAATGATTCTTCAGTGCCATTCTGAAATCTTGTCACCACCTGGAATGCTTAAAAAAAAAAAAAAACCAATGAAAATCCCCCAAAATGAACATATAAGTCACCTATAAAAGTTTTGGCCCATAGTAAGTAGTTAGTGTTGCATATATTCATCATCATTATTATTTTTCTCCTTTTTTGTGGTTGCACTGAGTTACATAGTCATCTGTCACTGGTAAAGTCTAAACATCCGCTTCTCACAAATGTTGTGTGAGGCACTTGCTGGTGTCTTGACACACAGGAGAGATCCCATAAACATGTAGTGATGAATTGGTCTCACTCGCTGGTATTTTCAGTGGTTAGCAAAGGTTATGCTGTTGCTGGAGGCCCATGGTCTTGTTGGTAACAGATATCAAAACATGGCAGCTTGTACTATTACGGGCCCAAGGAACTTCATCTCCTGAGAGAAGAGTGTTTGACAGGCGAAATTAATTTCAAATTACAATCTATGGCAGCAATATGGCATGATGGAAAACACACAGAATATGAAATCCAAAGAGCTAGTTTCGATTCATGATTTAACCACAGAATAGCTTAGTACATCTTGGGCAATGTCTTAGTACCCGTATCAGTCCTTAACTGCATGGCTGTCATGTTTGTTCTCCTTTCCTCAAAAGCCTTTTACAATGCTTAAAAAAGGCCAGTTGGATCTTGAGAGCATTTCAAAACTTTAAAGTGACACAGAAGGGTACTGCATTCTAGATGGCAATCTTATAATCACATCAGGCCCGTCTACTCTCTGCAGAAGCGGTGGTGGATTCATGGCTGGTGAGGACAGGGTTAAATTTGCAGAGCAACCCAAGGAGAGAGACTCACTTGCCATAAGGGGAGACCCAGGACTGATGGTAGGCACTTAACAGCATGTTCCAATTACAGCATTTAAATCTAATTGCATACTCTGTTAATCTCTGTCAGTGCGGCATCATTTAATATCATCACGGCAGCCTCTAATATCGTGAGCAATGTGAGCTGAGCTGAGACTATTGAAAAAGTTCAGTCCCAGGTCTTCATATCCCCTTTAATTCTCTCTGTCAATTATGTTGCAGCCAAGAGTTCAAATAGAGGTCTTGAGATCCGGGGGCTGGAGCTACCTTTTTGAAGAGCAGTCTTTTATAAATATACAGATTATATCAGTAGTCTTCAGTTCCTTGGCCTGGTTATTTTTGATGGGTTAGTTGCAGTGACTAGTCTCTGGAGTATCACTTACTCCAGGCTTATTTCAAACAAAGATTGCCAGTGGTATCTGTTCTATAACTTACAGTTTTGGAAATAATGTGATATTCTTTGCACATGTATGTGTCTTTTTCCTTTCCAGTTCTCCTGCCTGAAATAAGGGTGATGAGGTGGGATGGGGGTTAGGACACATACACACACACACACACACACACACACACACACACACACACACACACACACACACACACACACACACTTACCAAGCTCAGTGCTTCTCACATAATAAGCTTACAATTTGTGCAAGTCTTTATTATAAATGAGTTCATTCGGTCACAGGTTTAGGTTGTAAATTTAAGATAACTCTTGAATCATAAAAATGAAATTGAGGAGACTGGGAAAATAGCTCACTTGGATAGTGTACTGTTCTTTCATGTACCTGCTCCATGTTTGAGCGTGACACCCCCCCCACACACACACACACACTGACTGCATTTGAAGGAAGTCATTTATTTCCTCCTGTCTTTCAGCCTTTAGCTGAAAAAGTCAGCTTCGAGTACTGAGGGCATGCAGATAGCCAAAAGAAAAACTAAAATAAGTTTAGGAATACTACCAATTCTAAAATCCTTTATTAAGAATATTTATTTTTAAAGAACCATTTACTCAGTCACTAAATGCAAGGTAAGTGAGAATCACTTCTAGGATTATGCTGGAGCTCTGGTGGAGTTAGGCTCTTTTTTTTTTTTTTTTAATAGCCCCTTTGAAGCCATTTGTTTGATTTTTTTGTTAGTATTTATTTTTGAGAGAGATGAAGAGACAGAAAGACACAGATAAACACCAGAGTACTACTCAGCTCTGGCTTATGGTGGTGTAGGAGATCAAACCTAGAACTTCATAGCCTCAGGCATGAGATTCTCTTTGCATAACAATTATGCTATCTACCCCAGCCTGTGGTAGAGTTAAGTTCTTCCTGGAAGACTCCTAAGCTCCAGTTTTGGTTCCTTGTTGTTTTTTTTTTTAATTTTAGTTTTAATTTAATTTAATTTTATTTTATTTTTTCCTCCAGGGTTATTGCTGGGCTCAGTGCCTGTACCATGAATCCACCGCTCCTGCAGGCCATTTTTTTCCCCTTTTTGTTGCCCTTGTTGTTGTAGCCTATTTGTGGTTATCATTATTGCCATTGTTGATGTTTTTCGTTGTTGGATAGGACAGAGAGAAATGGAGAGAGGAGGGGAAGACAGAGAGGGGGAGAGAAAGATAGATACCTGCAAACCTGCTTCACCACCTGCGAAGGGACTCCCCTGCAGGTGGGGAGCCAGGGCCTTGAACTGGGATCTTTACTCCAGTCCTTGTGCTTTGAGCCACGTGCACTCTACCCACTGTGCTACCTCCAACTCTCATGTTTCATTTTTCTAATGGTACATAAGCAGTTATCAGTTACTTATGTAATGATCAGAGGATCATTATACTTAGGTACTATTACTGCTTCCATTTTACAGTTGAGGAGATTAAAGTCCAGGGAGAGTAAGTATTCTAGGTACAGTCTCTTAGATGGGGAGAAAAAAAACTAAAAGCCTGGATAGGAATGCAGAAGCAGATTTCTAGGAAATCCAGCAAATCCCATGATCTCCTTCCTGATATCCAGAAGAAGGTGAAGCAAAGTTATGTCCCCTTGTTTGAAAGGGATGGTATAGGGCCTTCTGGTAGGCCATTGTGGGTATTCAATTTATGGCATCTGGGAATCAGAGCTGGGAAGAGCTCCACGACTTGGCTACTTTCCATGAGTTGGCTACATTTCTTACTTTAACTAGCTTTGCAGAAGTTTGGTAAAATGCCTTAGAGTTTTAAGCTCCCCCATTTATTATTTTGTTGACACTTAACATGCTCCCTAGCTGTGATGAACATTAAATATGTACAATAATAATAACACTCTTGACTTAAAAATGGCGCACACACACACATACACACATATGTGCGCGCACACACACAGTATCACTGATACTATATTATTATCTTTGCATATGTAACATACTTAAAGAAAGACAGTGATGGGTCTATTGATGGAGGCAGACTTGAGATGGAGTGAAAGGAGTGATGGAAACCTCAGATTTCTGAATTAAATCAACTTGTGAAAGTTGACTTTTGCCATGGTTCTTGTTAGTTGTGTGACATTGGGAAAATCATTTAACCTTTGTGAAGCTCTGTATCTCCACCTGCAACACAGGTTTAAATATCACTGTGGCATAATTCCTATGCAATGCTTATTTTAGTGTTTGGGACACATGGAAATGTGACATGGGGAAATAAAATGATGGAGGCAACTCACAGCTGGGAACAAAAGGTGCTTTTATCTCATTTTCTAAAAATCAAAGAAACACCTGTTATATAGTAATCCTCCTCTTACCCAAGATTTCACTTTTGGAGTTTCAGTTACCTCCTGTCAACTTTTCATAAAAAAGAATATATATAATAAGATAGTGCGTATGTGTATGTGAGAGACAGGTAATATTTGAATAACTTTTAATAGTGCGTGGTTATAAGTGTGATTTTATTTTCAGTTACTGTCTTAATTTTTTACTGTGCCTAATTAGTCCATGAAACTCTATCACAGGAATGAATGGGTAGGAAAAATAGAGTACATTCAGGATTCAATAATTATCTGTTTTCAGGAATCCATTGTGAAGACTTGGAATTGATCCCCTGAGGATATGGGTGTGCTGCTATAATGTTCACGTTGGGTATACATAAACTTTACATAGCTTGAAAGAAGCTGTATGACAGCGCCCCTTCCCTCAGCTTATCTAAACAAATAAAGCAGAGATAGAGTGTGGAGCAGTTCCTTTGGAGAAAGAGTTTTATAAACAGTACTGTGTGGAAAATTAACTTCTCCCCTTCTAATTAATTATAGTTTGTAATCTCTTTTTCATGTCTTGAAAGATCTCATCTTTTCTTACAGTTGAATGATATTCTATTATGTACACATACCAGATCTTCTTTACCAGCCTTGAGCATCTGGATTATAAAATAACATGGTTTTTAAGGACAGAAGTATTAAGCACAAATGACATTTATGGATGGTTAGTGTGTGTCCAATTTGTGCTTTTTTCCTTGTTATAAATGACATGTATGTTTATCAAATAAATCATTTCAAATACTCCAAATAGTTGTCACATTAAAGTCTATTCATTTTATTGTCAAACATTTATGGAAGTTTGGTTTGTTTTCTAGAAACAAAGGTGAAAGTTGGTAAAGGTTTATAGAACACAGTTTCTGCTCTTAAAGTTATTGTAAAGAGTCGGGTGGTTAGCACAGCAGGTTAAACGCAGGTGGCGCAAAGCTCAAGGACCAGCATAAGAATCCCGGTTCAAACCCCCAGCTCCCCACCTGCAGGGGAGTCACTTTACAGGTGGTGAAGCAGGTCTGCAGGTGTCTATTTTTCTCTTTCCCTCTCTGTCTTCCCCTCCTCTCATGATTTCTCTCTATCCTATCCAATAAGACTACAACAGTAAAACAACAAGGGCAGCAAAAGGGAATAAATAAATAAATAAATAAATTATTGTAATGTCCCTGGGAGCAGAATAGGAACAGGTAAATATAAAAGGCATAATGAGCATACTGGATAAGATATGCATATTATCAGGATTTGCAGGAGCCTGAGTGATGAACCCCAAAAATATTACTGTCCTATTTCTTGGAGTCTGAATATGTCACCTTACTTGGTAAAAGAAACTTTTTTTTTTTTCTGCATGGGCATGGCCAGGATTTTGAGCTTATCTGCAATTCCACTGCTAGGCAGGATCTTTTCTTTTGTTCCTGAAAGAGGATGTGAGACAGAGAAGGAGAGACATTGAGGAGGAGGTGAGACATCACAGCATAGCCTCACTGCTCATGAAACTTCCCTCTTTGCATGATGGTCCTATGCAGTGGCTGGGGTTTTGACCTTGGGTCTTCTCACATGGTACAATGTATGCTATTTCTCCTCCCTCCCCTCTAAGGACTTTTAAGATGGGATTAAGTAAGGGCCTTGAGATGAGTACATTAGATTGAATTATCTGGGTGGGACTTAGTAAAGACACAGGAGTTATTATAAAAGAACAAAGATGTAGGAATGAAGACAGAGGGACAGTCAAGATGTTATGCTTCTGGCTTTGAAGATGGAGGAAAGGGCCTTGAGCCAAGAAGTGTCAGCAGCCTTTAGAATCTGGAGAAGGTAAGAAAACAGAATTCTCCCCTAGAGCCTCTAGAAGGAACACAGGCCCGCCACAACTTGATTTTGGCTCAGTGTAACTGAGTTTGAACTTCTGACCTCTACTTTGTGATTTGTATTATTTTAAGCCACCAAGTTTGTGGTAATCTGTTACAGCAGCTATCTGAAATGAATAGAGGTGTGTGGGAGGAAACAGTGTAGCACAATGGTTAAGACTTTTCATTTTCAAGTCAGATTATCTCTTCTACAATCATAATATTTTTCTCTCTAACAGCTAATTCTCTGCTTCCAGCCTCAGTTTTCTCTTCTGCAAAATGCATACTTGAACTCAAGAGTCTGGATGCTGTCAGATTGTCAAATTACACTAGAGTTTGCAGTGAGTACCTCCCCAACACTTCCTCTCCACTATTCCAAGCTTGGGATCCATGATTGCTCAACAAATTGTTTGGCTTCATATGTTAACTCTCTTTTCAATCACTAGGTTCCAGATGCCACCAGGATGCTGGCCAGGCTTCCCTGGATTGAAGACCCCATCAATGTGTCCTGGAGCTCAGCTTCCCCAGAGTCACACCCTACTAGGGAAAGAGAGAGGCAGACTGGGGGTATGGACCGGACCGACCAGTCAACACCCATGTTCAGCGGGGAAGCAATTACAGAAGCCAGACCTTCTACCTTCTGCAACCCTCAACGACCCTGGGTCCATGCTCCCAGAGGGATAGAGAATGGGAAAGCTACCATAGGAGGGGGTGGGTTATGGGGATTGGGTGTTGGGAATTTTGTGGAGTTGTACCCCTCCTACCTTATGCTTTTGTTCACTAATCCTTTCTTAAATAAAAAATTTAAAAAAATTATGTACATATTTTGCTGAGTCCATGGCAAACAAGCTATAAAGTTTAGCTGGACTTCTCATGTGGTCTTCCCCCCACCCTCAACCTCTGCTTCTGCATTCAGCTACATACCCCTCAGCTTGGCAAGAATGACAACACAGCAAGGATTCAACAGGTTTTTTTTTTTTTTTTTTTTCTGGTCAAATTTGACAAGTGTCCATCATTTCTAGTGTCATTTTTTAAAAAAGAAAATACTATCTCCAGTTGGAAAAACTCAGTCCTTCATAAAAGTTGGAACTTCACAGTTGAAATTTTGAGTCCTGTGGCCAGGTGGTGGTACACTAGGTTAAGTGCACACAGGAAGGAGTCAAATACCAGAACACATATCCCTGTTCAAGCCCTTGGCTCCCCACCCATGGGGTTGGGGTGGTGGTTGCTTCACTGTCAGGAAATTGTGAGGATGTGGTTGAGCTTGGCAGGGTTTGACCTGAGAAGTGCATCTATCCTGTTAGTCTCTGTACCGAGAAGTTGAGCAAGGAGGGACAGGAGTAACCCCAAAGGTTGACCTGCCTTATCAGACTCCCTGCCTCACAAAGCACCCCATATTCCTGATACTATGGCCATTAGATAAAAAGAAAGGGGGAGATGTTAGGAAATTGTGAGGAGCCTCACAAAGTATTAAGCCAGCTCCCCCTGCTCCACCCTGCATTTCTCATACTATGGCCTATCTACATAAACATTGTTTTGCCTGAAAAATCCCCACCCATTCCATTCCTTTGATTTATCTTTTTTCTACCCTCAAGACCCTCCTTGCCTGCAGGGTAATATTAATCTTACTAGTTAAAACCTTTGCAACAGTTGCTAAGGAAGTTTCTTCCCAGCCCCCTTTTGCCTTTCTCTGCCCCTTTCCTAGCCATTTCCATTTCTGACTTGCCACTTCCAGGTCTGCCCTTTAAAAGCCTTGGCTCTCTGATCAATAAAGGTATTGAATTTTCTCACCAACATGAGTCTGTTCCTGAGTCATCTCCCTCACATCATTGAGTGAGTAACAGCCCAGGCTGTCTCCAGTTGAGTTCTCTCCAACCCAGAGGCACCACCATGCTAGGCCAGCAAGTGGTGAAGCAGGTCTGCAGGTGTCTATCTTTTTCTCCCCCTTTATCTTCCCCCTCTTCTCTCAAGTTCTCTCTGTCCTAGCCACTTAAATGGGAAAAATTGGCCTCTAGGAGTGGAGGGTTCATATGTGCCAGCACTGAGCCCTAGTAATAGCTCCAGAGGCAAAAGAAAAAAATTGAGTCCTGCTTCAACTGTCTTGGAAATAACATTTGATCAGGCAGTAAAAGGGTTAAGCATTTTGTATCTTCCCATCTCCCTGAAAGCATTACCTCCAACCTCTAACCCCATCATCCCCACCCCACCAATAAATTTGTGAATTTGTGCACCCTCTCTTGGGCCAGAGTATTATTCTCTGCTCTGTGATTCGGTGTCAGCCTGTCTCTTCCCTGACTGAGCAAGAGCAGCTGAACAGCTGTGAAAACAATGGAGAAGCCAAGGAGACCTGTGATTATTGGGGGAAGCGAGGAAATCTGGGACACCCCCCCCCCCCCCCGGCCTGTTTCCCAAGTCACAGAGCAGCCTGCAGAATCTGAGTATCACATGGCTGGGCTCAGCCTTGGCAGCCTGCACCTAGACTGGGGCTTCCCATCACCAGTGCTCTAGAAAGTGTGTGTGTTGTGTTTCCGTTTCTTCTCTCCATGTCCACAGGACTATTGTATAAACATGGTGTTGCTAGGCAGCCTTCAAGCCTCCTTTCATCCTCTTTCCTAGCAAGTTCTGCCCAGGCAAATTCACTGGAGTGTGTACTTACAGCTGCTGTCAGCCTATAGCACAGCTGCCCCCCAACCCACACACCCAAGTTTCCCAAGCCCACAGTTTCCCCAGCATCTTCCTTGTCCACTTGCTTCTTTTTCTTAAAGCCACTTTTATGTGGGATTGATAAGAATGGTTTACATGATTATAAGACTACAGGATATATACTGACCCCATCTTCTCAAAAAAAATCACCATAGTTCTCAAAGTCTTAAGAGTTTAGCTATTACTTACTTCATGTTTTTCTTTCTTTTCTTTTTTTTTTTTTTGTAAACTCATATGTAACAGCTTTCTAGATTCCACATATGAGTAAGACTCCAGCAGTTGTCTTTTATCTCTTTACTCACTACCTGAAGCACAATCACCTCCAGTTCCATCCATGGTCTCAAAGGATATGGTATTATCCTTTTTGATAGCAGAGTAGTATTTCATAGAGTATATTTTTCATCACATCTTTTAAAAACATTTATTTATTTATTGCATAGAGATAGAAAATGAAAGGGGAGGGGAGGTAGAGAGACAGAGAAACACCTGCAGCACTGCTTCACTTCAGGTGAGGAATCTGGGGCTTGAACCCTGGTTCTTGGGTATTATAATGTGCTTTCAACAGTGTGTGTATCAACATCCAGTTCTTGATATTCTATTACTTCTTTAGCTAGTCATCTTGTCAATGACCATTTTGGTTCCTTCCACTCTGGTTGTTGTGAATAATGTAGCTGTGAACATAGAGGTGCATATATTCCTTCAAATTCATATTTGTATGTCTTATGGGTAAAGAGTGGTATTGTTTGATCACAAGGCAATTCCGTTTCTATTGGTGTAAGGACTCTCCATATAGTTTACTAAAGGGTCTACCTCAGTTTGCCTTCCCACCAACAGTGTGGCCAAGTCTCTTGTTCTCCACAACCTCAACCTCACACTTGACTTTTTTCACAAAAAAAATGGATGTTTAGAGAGACTTTAGAGGCTCCCCATCTCTCCATCTCACTAAGGGTCTCCTTATCTTCAGGCTGTGCACACAAAATACCCAATTTAAACATACACCTTCATAAGTTGAACTGTGAGGTTATTGAAACTTCAAGTAACTTGTTTGCTATGCATGCAACCCAGGTTTGAACTTGAGTGAGCCCACCTCACTGGAGGAAGTTTTGATACTGTGATAATTTTCCTCTATTCTGATATGAAAATTATCATCTTAGAGCAGTGAAGTGTTGTAAACGACAAAACAAAGAAAATATGTATTTGTTTTTTTCCTTAAATTTAATAGAACAAAACAAAAGATAGCTTTTGGAACTTCAGACTGTTTTATGTAAAAAGAGATATTAATTAAAAATCTCTCGGGGCTGGTAGGTGGCGCATCGGGCTAAGTGCACATGGCATGAAGCGCAAGGACCCACTTAAGGATACCAGTTCGAGCCCCTGGCTCCCCACCTGCAGGGGGGTTGCTTCACAAATAGTGAAGCAGGTCTGCTGGTATCTGTCTTTCTCTCCCCCCCCATCTATTCCTCCTCTCTCAATTTTTATCTGTATTATCCAATAAAATGGTATAAGTGGCTGTCAGGAGCAGTGGATTAATACTACAGACAGTGTACTCCAGTGATAACCCTGGTGAAAAAAAAAATCTACCAAAGTTAAGTAAAATATAAAATTATAAGGATGAGACAAAGTTTAAAATAAATGTTTGAAATTGGACAGTTTATATTAATGCTGATTTTTTAAATACAGAAAGATGATTAATCTTTGCTTCCACATTCACTCTTTATACTTAACTTTTTTTTCATCGTGAAATAATCGTACGGTGATTGACTGATTTTTGGGGGGTAGAGCCTAGCTCTTGTGCATGCACAGTTTAACTGCCTTCAAGACCACTTTTAATCAGAGAGAGATAGAGATAGAGACAGAGATAGAGAGATAGAGAAAGAGATTGGGAGAGAGAGAGAGACCATAACACCAAAGCTTGCCCCAGTGTTCTGGCATGTCCCATATGATGTCAGGGTTTTAACCCAGGCCAAGTGCATGGCCAGACACATTTCTTATCGGGTAAACAATCTCTTGGACCGAAAATTAAAAACAAGAACATTCTAATCTATAACTGGAGCCCCCATGATCATTTAATCTTGCTTTGTGGAGGATGTGTAACAAATGAAACAGAACAGGAAAAAAAATTCCTCAATGCCTCCTTGAGACTCAAGGGCATTTCACAGAGATGTAGCATCTGAACCTGGAGCAGGTTAAAAGGTTAACATTGGCAGATGTACCCAGTCTCTCTACCATTGGGGGCTGTAAGAATCTATTCCATTCATAGCACTGCCACTGTTCATAAGTCAAATCCCCTGTATCTTCGCCCCTTGCTTCAGGACATTGTTTCCCTCTCAATATTTTTGTTTTAGTTCCTTTTTCAAAATATTTATTTGTTTATCCCCTTTTTGCTGCCCTTGTTGTTATATCGTTGTAGTTATTATTGCTGTTGTTATTAATGCAGTCATTGTTGGATAGGACAAAGAGAAATGGAGAGAGGAGGGGAAGACAGAGAGGGGGAGAGAAAGACAGACACCTGCAGACCTGCTTCACTGCCTGTGAAGTGACTCCCCTGCAGGTGGGGAGCCAGGATCTAGAACCGGGATCCTTTTTTTTTTTTTTTTTTTTAACCAGTTCACTGCTCAGCTCTGGTTTATGGTGGTGCAGGGAATTAAACCTGGGACTTGAAGGAGCCTCAGGCATGAGAGTCTGTTTTGCATAACCATTATGCTGTCTGCCCCCACCCAGAACCGGGATTCTTAAGCGGGTCCGTGTTATCTGCTCTTAATCCACTGCGCTACTGCCTGACCACCCCCTCAATATTTTTATGAGGATTAAATGAGACAGTATGCATAAAATTCTAACTTAACTCTAGGTCAAAATTTGGTAATTGTTCTTTTCAGATTATCTTTGATCCTATTTTATTTTCAGACAATTATTTTAGCTTTTTATGTCTTTCTCAGTGCAATAGATAATTATACCTAGGATGCATCACAACCTATCATATCTCAACAGACTGACTCAACAGAACAAAACAGGATACAATAAAGGATAATCATATAACATTCACCCAGATTCTCTATTTATTTGCTTTATTATTATATTATTTATTTTTTATTTTTATTTTTTCCTCCAGGGTTATCACTGGGGCTCAGTGCCTGTATTATGTACCCACTGATCTGGTGGCCACTCCCACCCCCTTTTTTCCTATTTTATTTGATAGGACAGAAAGAATGTAGGAGGGTGGGGGAGATAGAGAGATGAGATAGAGATGATAGAGACCTTCAGACATGCTTCACAAGTTCACCTCTGTAGATGCTGACCCATGGGCTTGAATCAGGTCCTTGGACTATTTTCTATTTGCTCTTATCCAGGCGCACCTCCCACCCCATTTTTCTTATTCTCACACTCTTATTACATTTGCTATGTCATTTTCTCTTTCTGTCTCTCCTGTTGACAGACACACCATACAAACACACACACAGTACACACACACACACAGTACACACACACACAGTACAAACACACACACAGTACAAACACACACACAGTACACACACACACACACACACACACACACACACACACACACACAATTTTTCTGAATTGAATAAGAAAAAAAATCACAAAAGTTATATAGTTTGTGTCCTATGCATTACAGTACATTTTTCTAGAAGCATAATTACATAATTCTCTTACCAAACTCAGTAGACACTAATAACACTTTGATAATAATAACACTTTGATGTTATCTACCATGTTCAATCCAGCTTTGACACTTGACGTAATATTTTTCTTTATAACATTTTCCCCCATGTGAGATACAAAATTCAAAGCCACATAAAAAGTTGTATTCATACATCTGTACTCCCTTATTACCTTTCTCCCTCTCTGTTTCTTATCCTTGTAGGTAACCAAATAAATTATTTTTCTAGTTTATCTGTTGTGTGTATTGTATACAAGGGGTAAAGATAAGTAGCTATTTTTATTTTTTGTTTTCCACACTTTTATTTTATGGAAAATGTAGTATAATATAAATATTATTTTTGTGTTTTGTCTTTTTTCCACTTAAACAATATCTTCCAGACATTCACTCCATCTTTTTTTTTTCCACATTAATTCTTTTTTTTACAACATTGCACTCCCTTTGTAAATAATTTATTCAATGTGTAAATATATAGTGCTGAACTCCATTGTGTGAATGATTTATTCAACCAGTCTCCTATGTATGGCAATTTAGATAATTTCCAATGCTTTGCAAATAAAAATGATTCTGTACTGAATGACCTTTTGTATGTGTTATTTTATGTTATTAGAAGTATCCATCTAGAGTAAATAGGCATTTTTGCTCCATCTGGAACAGATCCTGTATAGGGATTCTATCATTTTGCATTCCCAATAGTAAGATTGAACCTGAGAAACACAACATTTAAACTTTGATTCTCACATCATGATAATTCAGAAGGAATTTAGGAATCAGGATAAGATAAAAATCATACGTCTGGCAGTCCATAGAAGATGCTTAACAAAAAAATATTCACCGCACAAAAGGCTTTCACAGACCTTTGTATACCATCTTCTTAAAGGCAGAGAAGTCTTACTTAATTTCTCCCTCTAGGGCTATGCATCTCTAGTAAGAGGTCTTAAGAAGATGCCCAGCACTTATTGACTGTTTAAGCAAGTGGAAGAATAAATTGGCTAAGTCAGGTCCTGCCCATGGGAATAAACAGTCCTGGATGGGAGGTTTATTTTGAAGGGACAAGTCTCACCTCTTCTTCTCCTTTCTGTCCTAGACAGATACTTCCTGGGGACTGAGCAGTTTGAAGTTTCCAGAGATGAAAACATGTAAGCAGCCTTGCATTAGAGAATGGAGCTGCACAGTGGCCTATTGTCTACAGGGACACAGGGAGCTCTGTGATGAAAGGGGAGTGTCCTCCACTCTGCCTGGTCTTTTCAGACAGAGCATTGCCTTTTCTCTCTGGAATGTAATATTCTACCCGTGCCCTCCCAGCGGCATTGTTCTGCGGTAGGGTCAGCAGTGGGGGCGGGGGCCGTACAGAGGTGGCGCAGGTGGGGAAATGATCTCTGGACAGGCAACCCAGTAAGTCAGGGGCAGAGAGGGAGGATGTGGCCAAGCCTGGATCTCTGAATGGGTGCTTTGTACAGACATTGGTGAGTGTGGCTAGTGAAGTACCTTTCTCTTGCAGTTCACCTGTGGTTGAACAAAGATACCTTTCAGACCTCTGGGCACACTGCAAACACTGCACAGGTGATAGCCTTGCTTTCCTGCCCTCTAATGGCCTGAAGATTGTGTTTCTGCCTGGTATTTCTGTGGGCTACCACTAGGGCTCGTTCTTCCTCCAGGATTATGAAATAGCAGAACTAGTCCATGAGGACCTAGGTACCTGTCTATATGGGTCCCTGCAGCTCTACGGTCTTAAAAAAATATACCTGAAAGGAGAAGTACACTAGAGTTTGCAGTGAGTACCTCCCTAACACTTCCTCTCCACTATTCCAAGCTTGGGATCCATGATTGCTCAACAATTTGTTTGGCTTCGTATGTTAACTCTCTTTTCAATCACCAGGTTCCAGATGCCACCAGGATGCTGGGTCTTCAATCCAGGATTCCCTGGATTGAAGACCCCACCAATGTGTCCTGGAGCTCAGCTTCCCCAGAGACACACCTTACTAGGGAAAGAGAGAGGCAGACTGGGAGTATGGACCAACCAGTCAACGCCCATGTTCAGCGGTCAAGCAATTGCAGAAGCCAGACCTTCTACCTTCTGCAACCCTCAATGACCCTGGGTCCATGCTCCCAGAGGGCTAGAGAATGGGAAAGCTATCAGGGGAGGGGGTGGGTTATGGAGATTGGGTGGTGGGAATTGTGTGGAGTTGTACCCCTCCTACCTTATGGTTTTGTTCATTAATCCTTTCTTAAATAAAAAATTTAAAAAAAATTGTTTTTCCAGAATCACAGGGGACTGGCATTACTATTCATTTCTCTCTCCCACTCACCAGCACTGCTTAGTTCGGGTTTATGGTGGTATGGAATACTGAACCTGGGATTTTGGAGTCTCAGGTATGAGACTCTCTTTGTATAATCTTTATGCTGTCTACTCCCACTCTGGGTATAGTTATTCTAGATTACATCTGGCACATGGCATAGTTCATGGTAGTATGCACTTTTTGTTCCAGTTCTCAGACTTTCATTACTGTAAAAAGAAGAAGAAAAAGAATTATTATTATTTTAATTTATTTATTGGGGGATTAATGGTTTATAGTCAACAGTAAATGGTTTACAGTCAACAGTAAAATACAACAATTTATAATGCATCACATTTCCACATAACAATATAACCCCCACTAGGTCCTCCTCTGCCATCCTGTTCCAGGACCTGAAACCTGCCCCCTACTCCAGAGTCTTTTGCTTTGGTAAAATACACCAACTCCAGTCCAAGTCATGCTTAGTGTTTTCCCTTCTGATTTTGTTTTTCAATCTGTGTCTATGAGTGAGATGATCCCATATTTATCCTTTTGCTTCTGACTTATCTCACTTAACATGATTTCTTCAAACTCGATTCTAGATGGAGTGAAGAAGGTAAATTCACCATTTTTAAGAGCTGAGTAGTATTCCATTGTGTATATAGACCACAACTTACTCAGCCACTCATCTGTTGTTGGACACCTGGGTTGCTTCCAGGTTTGGGCTATTACAGATTGTGCTGCTATGAATATAAGTGTGCAGAAATCTTTTTGGATGGGTATGTTTGGTTCCTTAGGTTATATCCCCAGGAGAGGAACTGAAGGGTCATAGGGTGGGTCCAATTCTAGCCTTCTGAGAGTTCTCCAGGCTGCTCTCCACAGAGGATGGACCAAGAAATTTTTTCCTTTTATGTCTGAAAAGTGTTATCCATGACAACAATTTTTTCCCTTGGGATTTAAAAAAAAAATTTATAAAAAAGGAAACACTGACAAAAAACATAGGATAAGAGGGCTACAACGCCACAGAATTCCCACCACCAGAACTCCCTATCCTATCCCATCCCCTGATAGCTTTCCTTTTCTTTAACCCTCTGGGAGTATGGACCCAGGGTTATTGTTGGATGCAGGAGGTGGAAGGTGTGGCTTCTGTAATTGTTTCCCCGATGAACATGGGCATTGACAGGTTGATCCATACTCCCAGCCTGCCTCTCTAGTTTCCTAGTGGGGCAGGGCTGTGGGCAAGCTGGAATCCAGGATGCTCTGGCAGTGTCGTCTGCCCAGTGAAGTCTGGTTATCAACCTTTCAGCCTCATTACTCAGGTGAGACCTTTCCTTTTATATGATTCTCTAATTCCATTTCAGGTGGTTCACCTCCTACCAAAGTCCCAAATCCTAGATATAAACCAGGTCCCATGAGATAAGGCATATGTTCACATGTGTCCATAAATTAGGGCAAAACATATACCTGAAAGCAAAAGTACACAATAGTCTGCAGTGAGTCAGTATATGCAGCAAACAAGTAGAAAGACCTAAAAAGACACAATAAAGTTGCTAATGAAGTAACATCTACTTAGAATTAGATACCTGCCTCACCTACTTCCTATTAAACTTCCCTCAGTCACTCCAAAGCTAACCTTCATCAAAATAAGGACTGCAAAAGCTGAATAAGGACAAGAGACTGGCATACTTTAACGATGATGGCTACCCCATCAGCTGGGGCCCTAGTCGGGGGTCCTGAGATTCCCAAACAGTTATAATGGGCCTAGACCTTGAATAAATCCCTCTCTCCATTACTACTGGTCATCTCTATCAGGAACAACACAATAGACCTCTTTGTGGGACCTCATAGGACCTTGCCCTCAACTTGTATCAACAACGGTAGAGAATGTTCCATCCTCCAAAGGGAGGCTGGACAACACACTCTATGTTCCACCTGAGGAAGATGGGTCCTGAAATTGGGGCAGCTTTGAACATTCCTATTCATGACCATAGAATGTGAGCTCAGATATACAGGAATGGAGAGGTCACATATGCTCCTATGCTGAATAAGGGCCCCAGATCAGATCAAATCGATGGGGTTTACAGTCAACAATATTTATACACCTTTCCCATATTTGGGAGCTACTCTCTTCCCTGATCCAGCTTTCTGGTCCTTTTTCCAGCCATGACATCATCTCCCCAGACAATAATTTGGATTTACCTACATATCAGATATCAGGCTCAGGAGAAACACACACACACACACACACACACACACACACACACACACACACACACACACACACACACAGTCATGGGCCCTTTAGAATATAACTAAAATAGGCCTACTATTTACAAAATGAAGACTTGCCATGAGAACATTTTTTTAGGGCTAAAGGTTGCTAGTTTCAGCCTAAAATAACAGATCCTGAGCAACAGAAATGTCCACGTGCTCTTGAATAACTCTCTTTATATGTGTGTGACATCTACATCCCTCCAATACAAACTCTAAATAGCGATGATAGTGATTTGGGAGAATTAGCACCTAAGGTTCTGTCAGTGGGGGCCAAGCTCAAAACCTGGGTCATATGCAAGTGTACCTGACTGGTGAGCTTTCTTATTGGCCCTTACTTTATCTCCACAGTTTTCTTAAGAAGTTAGTGCTGTGATGACTTTCAGTGCATAGAAAAGTCAGGGTGGGCCAGGGGTGGGTGGGTGAGTAGTTGAGATGGGTCCAGGATGCTAGAGGATTCAGATCAGAGATTTTTCTAGGACATTATTATCTACAGTGTCATGGTGGAGTCTGAGTTCTGTGCAACTTTATTTATTATTTATTTATTTATTTCACTAGGGATTTAATGGTGGTTTACAAGATTAAAGCATTAGGGAGTATAACTCCACACCACACTCACTATCAAAGTTCTGTACCCCCAATCACCAAACACAACAATCACCATTGTAGTTCTTGCAGTCTTAGAGATGGTTTATAGTTTGACTACTATTTTTTGCAGGTTCATATGTTTCAATACTCTATCTTCCACATATGTGTGAAAGCCTCCAGTAAGTACTTTCACTTGTCTTCTTACTTCACAAAGTATAAGCATGCCAGTTACATCCATTTTGTCCCAAAAGACATGCTATTTCCTTTATTGAATTACAGAGAAATATTTCACTGAATATATATATATGTATATATATATATATATATATAGATATAGATATATATATATATATCCCATAATTTCTTTATCTGATCATCTGTTGATGAGCTCTTAGGTTGCTTCCCATTACTGCTATGATAAATACTATAATATAAGGTTGTCTATGACTATTTGAGATAGCGTGTTAACAGCTGTTGGATATATTCATAATAATGGTATTGCTGGATCATAAAGTAGTCATTTTTTACTTGTTTGAGGGCTCCCTATGCTGTTTTTATAGGGACTCCACCAGTTTGCATTTCCACCAACGATGTTCCAGAGTTCCATGTTTCTCCACTTTCTCTCTAACACCTATGATTTCCTGTCTTGCTGATTTAGGCCATACACCTAGGTATAAGGCAGAAGCACACTGTGGTCTTAATTTGTATTTATCTCATGATAAGTCAACTGGAACAATCTTCATATATTTATGGGTCATGTATAGCTCTTTTCCAGAGAACTGTCTATTCATATCTTTTGCCCACTTTTTAGTGTTTATTTTGAAATATATGTGAAAGTCCAAACCAAAACTTTAAATGTAGTGAGAGCTAGACTCAAATCTGGGCCTCTCACATGGCATAGCAGCACATTATCTAAGTGAGATATTTAGCCAATCCTGGATTAATATTTTAATTTTGTAAATGTGATATTATTTGGGGTTTTTTTCTAGTTACTAGTAAGATTTGAGTGAACAATATTGCATTTTTACCTAGTTCAGTATAATAAAATAGCTATATGACTCTGAATTTGGTTTCCTTATTTCAGGCATTATTAATAGTTTCTATATGTCTTTTAAAAAGTAGAAATTGTGAAGCACCTATAGATAAATGTTCACAATTATATTTGATCTTATAAAATCCTGGAGATGGTGGTACTTTAGGTCAAAGAACTAGATAGAATTTATGCAGAATTGAAAGAAGTATTTTCCTTTTTTTTGTTGTTGTTGTTGCTGACTATAACAGAGTTAGTTAGGATTCCAGGAGTCACCATGTATATTTTAAATATGTGATTTACATGTATGAACTAGCTATAGGGAAATTCCATGAGCAGGCTAAGGAGGTCACTTGCTTTAGAAGAGGATCTAGTTCTGTGACTGCAACCATACTAAGCAGAATGACCATGGAGAAAGGATGTTGAAATAACCAGGCCACCAGCATGCTAAAAAATTTACCAAAGCAGCACCATGTAGGAAATTGATAACTGTAAGGATGGTGAGTATTGTGTAGTTATCTCTCATTTTTTGGACTCCACATAAAAAGAAAATGACAGAACTATTTCCCTGATGAATATTGATGCAGATATCCTCAACAACACTGTGGCTAATAAAATCCAGTAATATATAAGGAGATAATTCTTCAGGACCAAGTGGGGCTCATCACAGGGATGTAGGGATGGTTCAACACATGCAAATCAATTAATATCCAAAATCATTTTAAAAATCATAGGAAGGAAAGGAAATCCCTCTCCAAAGTGACTAAAATGGAATATTTCTTGTACCTAGCAAGTGGAAATTCAAAGCCAAAATTATTTTTATTTTTTAAATATTTGTTTACTCTTATGAAAGTGAAAGTGGAACATGAACAATGTCAGCTTTAGTATAAGCAGTGTCATGGTTGAATTATATCTTTGGGTATGCAAGTCCTGCACTCTAGCATTGAACTATTTCCCTGGACTTCTTTAGAGACAAAGTGAATTTACTTAAAGAAAATAAAACAATTGTGGTCCAGGAGGTGGCACAGTGATAAAATTTTGGACTCTTAAGCATGAGGTTCCGAGTTCGATCCCCGGCAGCACATGTGCCAGAGTGATATCTGGTTCTTTCTCTCTCCTCCTATCTTTCTCATTAATAAATAAATAAATAAAATCTTCAAAAAAAATAAAACAATTTACCTATTCATTCATTTAGTCAATATTATTTTTTGGTTGTGACTGGGAGTCAGTGTGATCTCAAAAGTATCACTGTGTCCTTTATTCCATTCTCTGAATATCTTAACAAAGATTGATTAAAATAAATTCATTTGATATTTGACCTTTCTAGTAATTCAACTTCCTCTGTCATGCTTCCTCTTTATGAGTTATATGTTGTATTTTTTGCATAAGTCCTACTCTAACTTTGAAATATGATCCATATGCCTCCTTTTCCACAGATTTTTTTTCCTATCCAGTTCATAAAATAAGATGTAGTTGGACCTCAGTTTGAAAATTCAAACATTTCTAAAAGTGCTTCTGTATTTCCTTCTCCTTCTTTTTCTTCTTTTCCCTCTTCTCCCCTTCCTTCTTCTTCTCCTTCTTCTCCTTCTTCTTCTTCTCCTTCTCCTCCTCCTTCTCCTCCTCCTCCTCCTTCTTCTTCTTCTTCTTCCTCTCCTTCTTCTTCCCCTTCCCCCTCCCCTTCCCCCTCCTGTTCCCCTTCCCCTTCCCCTTCTCCTTCTCCTTCTCTTCCTCCTTCTCCTCTTTCTTCTCCTCCTCCTCCTTCTTCTTCACCTTTCTGCCATAGTAATCATGATGTTTCCACTTGTGGGATCTAGACAGAGATAGTTGAGCCTGTTTGGAGAAATGAAAGAATGACCTTGGGTTTCTGGAGATGATAGTAGATCTTCAGGGAAAGAAAACTAACTTGTTCTCTAGTGATATAGAATCCCATTTAAGTTCTTGAGACATAATAAGCTTTATCTTTAAAGTCCAGGGAGACATAATCCTGATTATAGTACAGTGTTTGCCATTTAGCATTGTCTCCTATTTTATCTTAGTCTCTTCTGAGGCTGGATCTCAGGAAGCACAGAGATGCCATTGATAAAACAGCAAAATCCTGCATTGTTGCTTAATCCCCACAAATTTGAAGGTAAAAGATAAGATATTTTGGCAAGATACTTATTCTTGGATATTTATTCAAAAGGAATAGGAGTATTGCCTCCTTTTGACCATAACATTGTCTTGAAGTTTTGACACATTGAAGTCCCTGAGTAACTGAAAGTGAGAACAGAGCTTAAACAACAGGGCCTCAATCTAGAGTTTCCATGACAAGAGAGGAGCATCAAGCACATTGCCTATTATACGGGGTTAAACTTGCACACACGGTCTTGTTTGAAGTGAGTTATGTCCATGGAATTCCAGAAATTACCTGGGAAGGCTTTGAGGGTGGTTAATGTTGATCCAGCGTGTGCAAATTATCACAAGGGTTTTTGGTTTCTCAGGTACATGAGACTCAGAATCAGAAAGGATTGATGGAGGAGCTAGAACTGAGGAGGATGGTAGGACATGATGGGAAACTCTATAGTCAATCAAAGGCAGCTTGAACTTATCATCAATATGGATATCTTATTGTGGTTTAGAATGATTATATAGGGGTTCAAGAAACAGCTCATTTTAATGAGCTAGTTTGTGACCTTTGCCATACAAGAAGACCTTGGCCATGATTCGAGTCCTGTTCTAATGCACTGAAAGGAGCTTCAGTGCCTTGGCCTCTTTTACTCTCTCTCTGCCTCTCTATTTTCTGTCATTATAAAACAATCAAACAAAAGGGGAAGGTAACTTTGGAGCGTGGTAGAGAACTTATTGTAATGGAAAAAGCTGAGGAAGGGGAAGCCAATAATATGGCCCAATTAACATTTTATTAGTAAGACTGATTATGGTCTTAGCATTTCTTCTCTGAGGAGCTCTATTTGGATGGACTAATTGGAAAAAAGATGGAGAAGTTAAATCTTAATCTGCATTTCTCTTTTGTGACTGATTTCTAGTCATAAGAGTCCTTTAACTTAGAGGTGGTTGCGGAAGAACGGGTGATTGTATGAGTCTTCTTCATTATCAAAGGTTTTCATTCAGGAACTAGTTTTTGTTTATAGTATAGATTTTACAATTCTAGGGAAGTAGTTAATAAAGAAACAATAAATGAAGTCTGAACTTTCAGAATTAATTCTCAGTCCCCTCCCCCTCTACCCAACACCTCTCCCTCCATTTTGCCTTAAATAAGGATATTATATTTATTAGCACTCAGCTCTACACACAAACATACACATACACCGCACACTCCTGATGACACTATATTCCTATACCATTCTTTAAAATGTTTGACTTTCTTATCACTGGGACAAAAACAAACAAACAAAGGGTCTCTGATGAGACTTATTTTTAATATACCTGAAAATCACCTGGCATACTAGACAAAAAACTTTTGAGCCTTTATTGCATCATTACTCCCATCTTCAGCATACACCTACATTGGTCCTTAGAAAAGCAAACAAGTATTTTGATTATATTCTCTGTACTACACTGTAGCACACTCTGTACCATAGGAATTAAACATTCATGCAATGGGAGAAGATTTTTATGGCAGTTATTGTAATAAACACTTATACTTGTTGTAGTATTGTCACCCATTTAAAATATCATTGGATGGGCTGGGTAGAAATGCATCCAGTTAATTGCACACATTACTATGCACAAGGACACAGACTGAAGCTCCCTGTTCCAACCTGCAGAGGTGGCATGAGTGGGAACTTTAAGACTGGTGAAGCACTGCTACAGGTGCATTTCTTCCTCTCTCTCTCTCTCTCTTTTTCTATTTCCCCCTCTCCTCTCATTTTCTCTCTGACTTATCAATAGTAAAAATAATAAAAAAATAAGAAAGAAAGGAAAAACTGGCCACCTGGAATGGTGGAATTTTCCTGCAAACACCAAATCTCAGGCATGGTGGGAAGAAAAAGTAAGTAAAAGAAAATGTGTAATTGAAACCATCAGGGATGCTTCCTCGTCTATATGGTCCAGGTCCACAGGGCTAGGAAGGATGACTTGATGGGTTATCTAAACAGAATGGAAGGGTTGTCATGGATGTTTATAATGACATAATAGGGAATTGCTGAAATTAATGGGTCTATTATGCTTCTTAACATATTTTTATTACCGGTAACATTTTTCTGTTGTTGCTGGGACTTCTAGCACTCCAGGTGGATTTTATTTTTGATGTCAAAGAAGTAGAAGAAGAGATGATGAAGACAGAAACTGAAACAAAGACTGAGACAGAGACAGAGACAGACAGAGATCCAGACCCAGACACAGACACAGACAGACACAGAGGAAGAGAAAGACACCATAATAATGAAGCCAAGTCCAAGGGCAAAGCAGACAGCTTTCTGAATGACACTGACAAGTTTAAGTTAAAAAAATTAAAATCAATCACTAGATTATCATTTAAAATATAACTGATATTTTTATAAATGTTTTTCTTTCTTTTTTAATCTTTTTTTTTAAACTTTATTTATTACTGGATAGAGACAGAGAGAAATTGAAGGGAAGGGGAGATAGAGATGGAGAGAGACAGAGAGACATCTGCAGCCCTGCTTCACCACTCAGGAAGCTTTCCCCCTGCAGGTGGGGACCAGGGGCTTGAACCCGGGACCTTGTGCACTGTAGTGTGTGTGCTTAACCAAGTGCACCACCGCCTGGCCCCATAACTGATTTTTAAACAGTTTAGATCCCTGGATTTAAAAAAATATTTTTTAATCTGGAAAATACCAGAACTGCATCATTTTCATGAAGATGTATATTGTATATATGTATATGTATATCTCTTTTAATAGAAGCTGCACTATGGATTTAAAAGTTGAAATTAACATTAAACTTATTCCTTGACAAAGTGATGAAACAATTATTTTTGATATTTCTGGTCATAGTTTGCCAAAATAGACAAATTTCTTGTCCCTTTAAGCATTACTTTAAATAATAAAATAATTAATTTAAGGAAGAGACATGAATATGTAGTCAGCTGATTTTGAGCCATGCAATTTTTTTCATAAATATATACACTAACTAGGACTGTGTATGTAAAGGATTGCTCAAACCTACCCTATAGTATTTTAAAATCCCTTTTTACCCAAAACACTGTATTTCCTCAGCAAGGGATCAATATTTCTTGGTTCAGCCATTGCCGAAGACTACTTTTTCTCTACCACTTGAAAGGAACCTAGGCTCTCACTTTTACTTGTACGAAAAATGGTTAAAATGGAACAGTGCCACTATGTAACCTGAATGGTGACTTCCAGCTATTAAAATGCTAATTTCCAAAATAATAATAATAAAAAACTCAAATAGAAGAGCTAAAGACAGCCAAAAGGAATGAAGTCTACTGAGTGATTAATCATTTGATTAACCAGGTAAGTCTCTGGCACATCACTAATTAGCTCACTTACAAAGCCCTGGACTGAGAAGCCTTGGTTTGATTAAAGAGGTGCTGAGCCATTCAAACCCTAATGTTTGAGCTTTTTTATTTTATTTTATTTTATTTATTTTTTTTATGAAATAAGATGCAACTTTTCTGCTAAGCTCATCTCTTTAATTCAGCTAAGATTCTGGGCCCTACTCTAGTCTAGGCACAGAAATCAAATAATGGAAAATTGTCCTTGTAATAGGCAATGCAGTTTAGGAATTTTTTTCTAATGTAAATAAGGGTTTATTTATTTTTTTTTCTAAAAAAAAAAACCTATCAGGGAGTTGGGCTGTAGTGCAGCGGGTTAAGCGCAGGTGGCACAAAGCACAAGGACCGGCATAAGGATCCCAGTTTGAACCCCGGCTCCCCACCTGCAGGGGAGTCACTTTGTGGGTGGTGAAGCAGGTCTGCAGGTGTCTATCTTTCTCTCCTCCTCTCTGTCTTCCCCTCCTCTCTCCATTTCTCTCTGTCCTATCCAACAGCGACGACAACAACAATAATAACTACAACAATAAAAAAACAACAACAAGGGCAACAAAAGGGAATAAATAAAATAAACTATTTAAAAAAAACCTATCAGGGAAGTGGTATTAATGAATTACAGTCCATCTGTTTATACATGTGTGTATATGGTTTCCCCATTCTGCATAACAGGTATCTATAATAGATAACTACTTTTTTTTTGCCTCCAGTGTTATTGTTGGGGCTCCTGCAATAACTACTAATGAATCTACTGTTCCTGGAGGCTCCCCCCTTTCTTGCCCTTGCTATTTTATTGTTGTTGTGGCTATTGTTGTTGTTATTGATGTCGTTGTTATTGGATAGGACAGAGAGAAATGGAGAGAGGAGGGGAAGACAGAGAGGGAAAGAGACAGACACCTGAAGATCTGTTTCACAGCTTGTGAAGTGACTTCCCTACAGGTGGGGAGCCGGGGGCTCAAACCTGGCCTGAACTGGGACCCTCACTCTGGTCCCTGTGCTTCAAGACATATGTGCTTAACCCATTGTGCTACCGCCCCACCCCCAGATACCTATTTTTATCTGCCCCTCCATCATGGGTCTCAAACCCCCTTTTCCCCTAGACCCCCTATTCCTTCCCATCCCCAGAGACCTTTGCCTTATTGCTGTACCTTTCCCCCAGTCCAAGTTTCATCCCATGTTCCCCCCTTCCTAACTCTGTCTCCCAAGTTCCACTTATATGTGGAGTTATCCCATATTCATCTTTCTTTTCCTTCCTTCCTTCCTTCCTTCCTTCCTTCCTTCCTTCCTTCCTTCCTTCCTTTTTCTTTTTCTCTTTTTCTATTAGTGATTTAATAATGATAAACATGATTATGGGATATGAGAAGTACAATTTCATACAATTGCCACCACCAGAGTTCCTTCTTTTCTTAACTTATCCCACCCAACAATTTTTCTTCTGTTTCCAGCAAAGGTGAGGTAAAATTTAAATGGAGTTTTAAGAGTTTCTGTTCTGCTGTCTAGGCCTTCGATGGTTGGCCTTGGTTTACTTCTATTGGTCTTATCACTCTGTCCTTTCTGCCCTTCCTTTTCCTATCTGAATGGTCCTTTTGTTGATTTTGTTTGAGTTTCCATTTGTACTCAACCACAAATTACCTCCTTTGAAATTATAGTGTTTTTGTTTGCTTGTTTACTTCTTTTCTTAGAGTATTCCTTTCAATAGTTTTTGCAAAACAGTTTGGTGGTGGTGAATTCCTTCAATTTCTGTGTTTGTTGTTTTTCTCCTTCATACTTGGGGGATAATTTGGCAGGATATAGTACATGTGGTTGATAATTATTATGTCTTAATATTGTAAAAAATAATGTCATTCCATGCTTAGGTTTGTGTTGAGAAGTATGGTGATAGCCTGATGGTTCTGCCTCTGCATGTCAACTTCTTCCTTTCCCTTGCAGCTTGCACTATTTCTTCCTTGTCCTTACTTTTGAACAATGTTACTATATTTCTTGGGGTTGTCTGTTTAGAGTTCTATGGCTCTGGCTTCCTTTCATCTTCTGCTATATCTAGTTTTTGATCATTGCCTACAGCCCTGTTCACCACTTGTGAAATTTTACCTCTGCAGGTGGAGACCAGGGGCTTGAACCCAAGTCCTTACACACTATAATGTGTGTGCTTAACCAGGTGCACCACCGCCTGGCCCCCACTATACATTTTTCAACACACACACACACACACACACACACACACACACACACACACACACACTACAGTACTGCTCACATCTGAATATTGGTTGTATTTGGGATTTAATCAAGGATCTTTCCATACAAGTCTTATGTTTTAAAAATGCATTGACATCCCCATTTTTTCATTTTTAAATAACACAAAGCATATACTTAAAAATGAAGAAACTGTGTGCACAGTGTGATGATTTTCTTCCTTCCAATAAATATTGATGTAATTACCACCTACACAAATATTTTCATTTTCAGTATCCTAAGATCTCCCAGATGTGTCATCCTTGTCTATCTTAGTTAATTACTATTTTTACTTTTAGCATTTTCTATTAGTTTCTCCTAGTCTCAGTATCATATACATTAAATTATAGTTTGTACTATAGTGTTTCTGATGGTTTCATTCAAAATAATAAATATTCAAGGACAGAAACAATTCTTATTTTATTCTTTTCCTGCCAGTAGAGTTGTGGTCATGTGTTTCTTTTCTTCTACACTCTTGAAGTTCCCCCTTACAGGTGGGGATTGGGTGCTTAAGTCCAGGTCCTTGCACAGTGTAACTTGTGTGTTCAAGCAGGTGTACCACCACCAGGCTCCATAAACAGTTTTTCATCTTCTTTTATGATTATGGATATACCAGTGTAGGAATGAACATGTTTTACAACTACTTTTTACTGGTGTAGACTGCAACAAAATATGTTAGCAGTGGTGAAAGTTTGTCTCTAGTATACCTTTGCAAATATTTATATAAACAAGTGGAATTTAGAGGTCAAAAGTTATGTGCCTGTATGTCAAAAAGTACATCTATGTGATTCTGAGAGTGGCTTCCAGTCTGTTCTGTAGCATAAAGTAGCAGTGTATATAGTCCAAAAACAATAACTGAGGATGACTGTTTTCCACACCATTGTCATCTAAGTGTAATTTCAAATTTCGAATCATTGCCAGTTTTTAAGAGAGAAATGACATGACAGTATATTTTTTTCTCATTATGAGTGAAATTGAATATAGTTTCCTATTTCCAAGACTCATTTGTATTTTCCCATAAACTATGTTCATAAAATTGACCACTTCCAATTGCATCAGTTGTATTTTCTCTTACAACTCTCTGAAAACCCATTATATTTTAGGAAATTCTAATTCCCATTATATTTTAGGAAATTCCCTGTGACTTGCTTTGAGTTTCAAATATATATTTTATACCATTTGTTTAATTTGTCTTCTGATTATTTTTAGCCATTCATTAATGTTTCCAGACTTTTCACTGAGTGTGATGTAAATCTCCTTAATTTTGACTGTGATGTATTACACCAAAGCAAAGGACTCTGGGTAAAGAGGGGGAAGTGAGACGGTAGAAGGGACCTTGGGGTCCTGGTGCATGATAATGGCAAAGGACCCAAGTTGGAGT
Organism: Erinaceus europaeus; assembly: GCF_950295315.1. NCBI lineage: Eukaryota > Metazoa > Chordata > Mammalia > Eulipotyphla > Erinaceidae > Erinaceus > Erinaceus europaeus. Next base: position 80,067,185 of record NC_080174.1, on the reverse strand, counting down.
GTGAGTGTATGAAGACACATATTACCAGGAGATGAGACACTGTACCCATGACTGCCCTGTAAACCACCAGCCCCAAATCAGGTGATACATAAAAGCAAAGCCATTTCTTCCCCTAAGTTATTAAAATAAATTGTGTATTTTCTTCTAACCTTCTTTTTGTCTTCCTTTTAAAATATTCAAAAGTTCATACATGTAGAATTTAATTGTATATATTACAGAATTAGTTTCTCCACCAATTGTACCTGTCACCATGGATTCCATTTATTCATTAATCCAGTGTCCCTAAATCTGAAACTACTCATTCTAATTTACTCTATGCAATTAGGCTTGTTTCATAACTTGACATTCTTCTGTTACATGTGTGACAGATTATATTGTTATATGTTACAGTGTTTGGAAGGATTATAGGTAAGGATATGCCAGTATAGAGGTACTGTTTTTTCTTCATTATTCCCAGTTTCCTAATGGTCACATAAATAAGAAAAGTTACAACAGTGACTTCTGAATGATTTACAAACTTAGTTCATCTTAATTTCTTTTCTTTTTCCTTCTTTTATTTTTCTGAAGAGCCAGGGACTCAATCATGTGTAATCTCTCTACTCTCAACTTCTTTTCCATTCAAGTAGAGAGACAAATAAAGGAAGAGAGACCACAGCACTGAGGGCTTTATCAGTGCAGGCCTTGGCACCTTCCACCTAGGACTCAAAGCTGGAATGTATGCGTGGCAAGGCACATGCCCCATCCAGTTGTCTTCTCTTCAACTTAACTGCCATTGAAATAAATGCATTGATTGCACACCTATTGGAATGGTCAAAATGTTAACTGCTGGCCACACCAAATGCTGGCAATGATGTGGGTCAATAGCAGCTCTCACATGTGTGTTTAACTGCCAGGCTAGCTTCGTGGGTGGGAGAGAGAGACAACCAGGGACTCATGGCTGAGTGGTACACAGTTCAGTCTTTATTCATGTGGAATGCAGCACAATCTAAGCTATCTCTAATCACCATCCTGTCCTTATATATCCTGAGGCAGAAGTGTCAGGTCCGAAGAGGATGTATGCAGGATAGGGGGTGGGGAGAAGGAAAAAGCGTGCAAAACAGTGAGGATTAAACCAATGCCCTGGAGGCAGGGCGGTGCTTAGTTAACAGTGGTTATGTAAATAGAATACAGTGTTAAGCAGGGGGGATTAAACCAAAGAAACAGAAGGGATCTTAGAAGCAGACCAACATGTAACAGGGTACATCACAATCTGGACCCCCCCCCCCATTGTCATATGACTCGGCAATCATATTCTTTGGTATTATCAACAACAACAAATAAAAAGGAAAAAGAAATCTTGTATCTACACAAATGTTTGTACATGAATGATTAGAGAGAAGGAGGGCAAGAGAGAGGTAAAGAGAGACACTTGAAGCACTATTTACTGCTTGTGAAGCTTCCCCCCTGCAGGTGGGGGCCAGAGGCTTGAACCTGTGTCCACGCTCTTGGTAACACATAAACTCAACCTGGTGCACCACTGTCCAACTGCTGATGAAAAAAAGAAATCAAGGGAGCTTAATGAGCAATCAGGTGTGCAATTACATCCTGACTAAATAATAAACAAGTATGACTTAAGGAATATCTTTGAAATGCCTCTGCTTATTTATTAAAAATTATTAAAATGTTATCCTTTTGATGTTATTGTGAGCATCAAATGATAAACATGAGGCATCTGGGATAGCACCTGGCTCACAGTAGGTGTTTACAGAGTTATGGGTCTTCATGTTTGCTTTTTTGTGCCATGTCACATGTGCAAACCAAAGGAAGCCAGCTCAATGTAAAACACTCTGAGTAGCATATCAACTTTCCATACTATAGAAAACTTTCCTGGCTTGGAAATTCCTCCCCTGAACCTTCCCGGATTGCATATGTTCTTTGCAGACCATTAGACACAGACTAAACATTCATCCTTCGCTTCTCTGCACCTTTCTTGGGGCTTCTCATGCTTACTCTCGTCTCTTCCCCTCAAATAAAGCCAGGGCTTTGTAAGAAGTTTCCCACATGGAATCCTCTAATTTTTTTTTTCACTAAGAAGTAGATGCTTTGGAAAACTGCATATCATTCTGTTATTTATACTACATATAATATTCCTAACATCTGCTTCTTTGTCAGCTTCCCAAAGACTAACTGACTAATGATATGACAGACTGAAATAAAATCAACTGTGTTGGTCTGCTGCTCAGTTCTGCTGTGTGTGTGTGTGTGTGTGTGTGTGTGTGTGTGAGGGGGGGGTGTGGCACTGTAGTTTTAGGGGTGGAAATTCACTGTAGAATCAGCTTTAACAGTGACCGAATGTGCAGCCCAGACCAGTAAATGCATATGCCATCCTCTGACATGAGCTTGGAATAGATTCCTTCTTCTGTGCACCCATAGCGTCTCTGTGATCAGCCTTGAGTAGGCAGGGAGGGGCTGTGCTTATTTTCTGTGTTTTCTAGAATTACATTCGACAGTAAATACAATGGTTTGTACATGCATAACATTTCTCAGTTTTCCACATAACAATATAACTCCCACTAGGTCCTCTGTCATCCTTTTCCAAGACCTGTATTCTTGTCCCACCCACTTTGGTGCAATACACCAACTCCAGTCCAGGTTCTCCTTAGTGTTTTTTCTTATGATCTTGTTCAACTTCTGGCTGTGATTGAGCTCATTCCATATTCATCCTGGTGTTCCTGACTTATTTCACTTACCATGATTTATTCAAGCTCTATCCAAGATGGGCTGAAGAAATAATAGCTGAGTAGTATTCCATTGTGTATATATACTACAACTTGCTCAGCCACTCATCTGTTGTTGGACACCTGGGTTTCTTCCACGTTTTGGCTATTACAAATTGTGTTGCTATGAACATAGGTATACACAAATCCTTTTGGGTAGGTGTGTTTGGTTTCTTAGGATATATCCCCAGGGGGAGACGGGCAGTGATGCAGTGGGTTATGTGCACATGGCACAAAGTGCAAGGACCAGTGTAAGGACCCCAGTTCGAGCCCCTGGCTCCCCACCTACGGGGGGTTCGTATCTGCAGGTCTGCAGGTGTCTATCATTCTCTCCCCTCTCCGCCTCTCTTGATTTCTCTCTGTCCTGTCCAACAACAATGACAGCAATAACAACAACAACAATGATAAACAAGGGCAACAAAAGGGAAAAAAATAATAATAAAAAGGGTATATCCCCAGGAGAGGGATTGTACTGTCATAGGGTCAGTCCATTTCTAGTCTTCTGAGAGTTCTCCAGACTGCTCTCCACAAGTGTTGGACCAATTTACATTCCCGCAATTATTCAGCTTTTGAAGTCCTTACTTTGCTAAGGTTAGCTTTGGAGTGAGTGAGAGAACTATTATAGGAAGTAGGTAAGGAGGGTATCTAAGTCTAAGTGAACACTATTTCATTATGAACTTTATATTGACTCACTACAGACTGTTGTGTACTTTTGCTTTCAGGTATATATTTTTCCCTAATTTATGGATACATGTAAATATATGCTCTATCTTACAGGACCTGGCCTATATCTAGGTTTTGGGACTTTGTTAGGAAGTGAACCTCTTGGAATGGAATTAGAGAATACTATGAAAGGAAAGGTCTCACCAGAGTAATGAGGGTGGAGGGTTGGCTTTCCATGCCTGACGTCTCTGGACACAGTCTGAGGTGAAGGATGCTGAGATGGTAATCGTTGCATTGATTAGGTTGGAGTCAGCAGATGCAATATGACTTAAGAGAAGCATGCAGGGAAGTGATCCCCACCTCAGAGGTTCCAGGATTGGGAGAAGCATAGGCTCTATAGAGGAAATGGGAGATTCCTGTTGTCTTAGGGTTTAAGAAGAAAATAGATAGTTATTGCAATAATCACATTGTTTTACAATTAGGTTAACTTTGAAAAATCCGTTTGTTAGAATTTGCTGTATCATACACACTATCACCATATTTTATCTCCTTTGACATTTTTTGCATATAGTTATACCACTGGTTGCTTTTGTTCTCCCTGGACTAAACTTTTAAGAGAGTCAACATATCAAAGGCTCAGCCTATGTATTATAAAAAGACTCAGTCTGTGCTTTAAAAAGTTTGAGACATTCAGTTTTACCCCTCTCATATTACTTAGTGATTTATATGACTACAAATTAATAGACGTGTGCATAAACACCATTCCCACCACCAAAAGACTGTGTCCCATCCCACCCACCCCCCACGCCCCCACCCCCGCCCCATGAAGCTGAACATCCACCCTCACCTTCCACCCAGGGTTTTTACTTTGGTGCCCTACTGACTTGGAGCATTTTTTTCAAGTGTTTCTGCATTCTTTGTACACTCAGAATACTTAGAAATCCTAAAGAGGGAGATTTCAGTTTCATTGTTTAATTTTGTGAATCAAACCCTACTCTCAACCAGCAAACACGATCCTTAATGTCTTATGAAAGGTTATAAACTCGTGTTCTGGCATCTGACATACTTACACTGAGTCTGATCTTTGTTGCTTTTGTGACTTGGAAGTATGTCTTAATCTTTCTGGTCTGATTTTTCCCTCCAGGGGAACTAACTCTTGTTAGTTTTAATCTTATTTATTGTCACAATTGCCATAACTGTGTAACCAACCTCATGAAGACACACCAAAAGAAGACCACGTAAATCAGAATTTTAGAACCAGGAGAAGATAATGGAGAAACTGCTCTCTAAGATGAGGTATATAAGGCAAATGAGAGTTAGCCAAGTGTGATTTGGGAGTGGAGGATCTGGCTAGACTATACACCTTTGGAAATCAGCAAAGAGAAGAAAGTTGTGAGATTGCTGTCATACTGGGGAATCTGTAAGTTACCCCCTTAAGTCTACATCCAACTTTCGAACTAGGGGCTTCAGTAGAGTTTTTCCTTTTGAATCATCTGGAAATGAATCTTGTCTCCTGAATGATACAGTGGTATAGGGGTAATGGGAGGCATGGCAGCTGCAAGATTTAGCTGGATATAAATCTTCCACCATAAATAACAATGCTGAGCATTATAACACTCACAGTTGTTGCCACTTAACATTGTAAAGTGCTTTCGTATAAGTAAAATCACCTGAGTCAAGAAAAGATCCCTCCCTAATAGTAGGAGCTATTATTTACATTGGAGGCAAGTGAACTGAGACCCAGAAATGCTAATTTTCTCAAGGTCTCTCTTTAGGGTCAAGCTTCTGAACAGAGCTGAGCTTTTCAAGGCCTCTTGAGACCAACACCACCATTCTTTCTACTGTATCTCATCCACTTCCCATTAGTTAGTGGGATGACAGGATGCTTTTTTTTTTTTTTTTTTTTGTATAAGCCTCCTGTATCTGGCAGGCAAAGAACATTTAAATTATGTCAGAAATCTCCAAGGACTCAATGCTGGTGTCATGTGAAACAAAAACTTTCCTTCACCTCTTTGGATCTGTTTTATGGTGTGTAGGTTGGAGAAGATTAATAAAGCATGCAAACCTTATGAACACTATCAGTATAGAGTGGTGAAGTGTTTTTGAGGGGCTGTCATCACTTGGACAAAGTTCTAAAACCTAGCCCAAAATGCTAAGAGATCACACTGATGAGTTCATTGAGCTTTATCTCTGGGTCTGTGTCTTTTCCTCAGCATAGCTGATATTTCCTGTATGCAAGCTACTTCATTTCAAGATCTAACATATTTCTCTCTCTCTTTTTTATTAATATTTATTTTCCATGGTGTTACCCTTGTTTTTTTTATTATTGTTGTTATTGATGTTGTCATTGTTGGATAGGACAGAGAGAAATGGAGATAGGAGTGGAAGACAGAGGGGGAGAGAAAGATAGACACCTACAGACCTGCTTCACCGCCTATGAAGTGACTCCCCTGCAGGTGGGGAGCTGGGTGCTCGAACAGGGATCCTTACTCTGGTCCTTGCACTTTGCACCATGTGCGCTTAACCGGCTACGCTACTGCCCAACTCCCTAAGGTATTTCTCTTGTTAATTATAGATTCAGGTTCAATAAATACCTTCTGAGGGTCTGTTATAGGAAAGATGTTTTCATATACATGACATTATTTTAACTCCCATAGTATCTCAGAGAGGTGAGGTGCCATTGCTTAAGTCTGTAGTGAGTGAACTATTTCCAGAGGATAAATTCTTCAATTTTGACAGATTTGGGAATTATGAAGTCATTAAGCAGAACTCCCCTTTTAATTTTGCTGTACTTCTCAATCACCTTTTTTTTGTTTTGTTTTGTTTTGTTTTCCATTCTCTTCTTCTTTCCACATTCATTTTCTTCACAAACATCTTTCAGTGCTTGCTCTTACTTTGAAGAGTATTGGACACCTTAGGGTGGTGCTATTTTACAGGGTAGAGTTCGATCAACTTGGTTATTTCAAGGCATTACTTTCCTCATTAAAAAAAATGGAGTTAGTCATACCTAAGTCATTGGACTAGTGTGAGGATTAGAATGCCTACTACACATCTATCTATTCATCTACCCACCCATCTATCCCAAATTCAGGAAGCAGTTCCTACAGTTTCTTCTCTTGTTCCATTTCCTCAAAATCTGAAACCTAGTTGTTGGTGTTGAATTTGCTGATTCAGCCCAAACATTTGTGGAAGTACTCTACTGAATAAATAGGAACTAGCATTGAGGGCCTGATGATTTATGTTGTTCAAAATCCAACTTCTCCTCTTTCTCTAGATGCTTAACGAAAGCAGACAAAACCTGAGTTTTTAAAAAATTATTTATTTATTTATTTATTCCCTTTTGTTGCCCTTGTCATTGTTGTTGGATAAGACAGAGAGAAACTGAGAGAGGAGAGGAAGACAGAGAGGGGGGAGAGAAAGACAGACACCTGCAGACCTGCTTCACCTCCTGTGAGGCGACTCCTCTGCAGGTGGGGAGCCGGGGGCTCAAACCGGATCCTCACACCGGTCCTTGTGCTTTGCGCCACGTGCGCTTAACCCGCTGTGCCAGACGCCCTAAAACCTGAGTTTTTATCTTGAGGTAGATCTGAAAGACTTTCAGATTGAGCTGAATAACTCCCTAGAATTGAGACTCTGGCCATGACAATTGATACATAGATACTTTTGTTAGTTTTAATCTTTTTTTTTTTAATTTTTTTATTTAAGAAAGGATTAATTAACAAAACCATAGGGTAGGAGGGGTACAATTTCACACAGTTCCCACCGCCCAATCTCCATATCCCACCCCCTCCCCAATAGCTTTCCCATCCTCTATCCCTCTGGGAGCATGGACCCAGGGTCATTGAGGTTTGCAGAAGGTAGAAGGTCTGGCTTCTGTAATTGCTTCCCCGCTGAACATTGACTGGTCCATACTCCCAGTCTGCCTCTCTCTTTCCCTAGTAGGGTGGGGCTCTGGGGAAGCTGAGCTCCAGGACACAATGGTGGGGTCTTCAGTCCAGGGAAGCCTGGCCGACATCCTGGTGGCGTCTGGAACCTGATGACTGAAAAGAGAGTTAACATACAAAGCCAAACAAATTGTTGAGCAATCATGGACCCAAAGCTTGGAATAGTGGAGAGGAAGTGTTAGGGAGGGTACTCACTGCAAACTCTAGTGTACTTCTGCTTTCTTTGGTGCCATACTCCAAACTCAGTCAATTTCTGCTTTGCGTTTCTACTTCTTTTTTTTTTTTTATTTACATGCATAACATTCCCCAGATTCCCATTTAACAATACAACCCCCACTATGTCATTCATCATATTTCATGGACCTGTATTCTCCCCACCTACCCACCCACCCCAGAGTCTTTTACTTTGGTGTAATACTCCAATTCCATTTCAGGTTCGACTTGTGTTTTCTTTTCTAATCTTGTTTTTCAACTTCGGCCTGAGAGTGAGATCATCCCATATTCATCCTTCTGTTTCTGACTTATTTCACTCAACATGACTTTTAATCTTATTTCTTGCCACAATTACCATAGCTGTGTAGCCAACTTCATAATTTACATAATTGTTTCCCTGAACAGTCGTTTTAAAAACTGTGCCAGGGATTGAACTCCCATTTTTATTTTACTTTTATGAGAGCATGAGAGAGGATAGCCAGATCATTGCTCTGCCATCCATGGAGTTCCACATTATTTATTTAGTCATTGTTATTCTCTCCTGTGGTCCTATAGATCAGATCCACATGTGCAAGACAGGCACTCTCTTTTCAAGCCATCTTCCTGATCCCTATGAAGTAATACTTATTCTTTTTTTTAAAAAAAGATTTTTTTGAAAGAAACACACACAGAGAGAGAGAGAGAGAGAGAGAGTGAAGGAGACAGATAGCTATAGAGAGAGATAGGTAGAGAGATGATGGATAGATAGGTAGGTAGATAGACAGACAGATAGATAGAAATACTTGGTCTCTGGGGCCTTAGGCTTATAAGACTTGTATAATACCACTATACCCAGCCCTATTAATTAATAATGATTGAGGAGACTCTTAAAGCTTCAAGTGTGGCTGGAACCAGGCATCTGCAACAGGGATACTTGGAATAATAAGAGAGGATGGGGGTACTTAATGCTCATTCATTCATTTCATTCCTTCGTACATTTTTTTTCCCATTCACATCTAACTCAGGAAGCAGTTCCTAAAATATCTTCCCCTGTTTTCACTTCCTAGGAAATGTCCAGAAGAAACTTAGATAGAAATAAAACTTATCGTTCAATAAACTTATACAGGTTTAACATGAAGTGAAGGCTTCTCAATCTCTCACTTACTCTTTAACCTGCTTATGATTCTTCATGAATCCTGAGTGGTAGCTGCACTAAATTGCAAAAGCTCCTGGAACAAAGCATATCTTAATATCTCTGAGAATTTTTTCCCAGTAGGTAACAACTATCCTTTTGCATATGAGGAATGATTATTCTTATTTTAGGGCTCATTTCTGAAAATATTTCTTTGAAACCTTCCCTAATCCTCTCCCCTTATCTCTGTTGCTCTAGAATTAATCAAAATGTTTTTTTTTTCTTTTCCTTGTGCTCTATAACTAATGGCAACTTACTTCCACAGTAGAATTTGTAACTGTAAGCAAGTTATTGTTATCTCTGATACTCTGGTAAAGTCTCCTTTTTAATTATCTTTATTTAATTATTGGATAGAGATAGCCAGAAATCAAGAGGGAAGTGGGAGACAGAGAGGCAGAAAGAAAGAGAGATACCTTCAACCCTGCTCCACCACGTGCAAAGCTTTCCCTCTACCGGTGAAGACTGGTTGCTTGAACCCATGTCCTTGCACATTACAACATGTGTGCTCAACCAGGTGCACCACCACCCAGCCCCTGATATTTCCTTGTGGCTATTTATTTATTTACTTATCTATTTATTTATTTATGTTTACCAAAGCACTGATCAATTCTGGCTTATGGTTGTGCCAAGGGATTGAACCTGAGACTTTAGAGCCTAAGGCATAAAAGTCTCTTTGCATAATAATTATGCTATCTACTACCCACCTAAACTCTCCATAAAGGTGATGAATGTTCCAGAATAGAAACTTACTGAAAAAATTAGGACCTGAGTAAACAGTTGCCTTCTTATCCTATGAACTGAGAATCCTAGGGTTTGATCACACTCAATGCAATGGTTATGCAATGGCAATTTATGGCTTTACTCTCAGATAGGACCAAGTGTTGGCTGGTTGCCTAACAATATAGTGAACATAAATTAAAAGTAGAGCAATTTGCAGTCTGCCATGTCTTATTGCTTAATGAATTTGTCAAAAATCATATTACTCTGAAAATTATGGCAAGCAGGGTCCATGGGGCTTATGTCTTTAAGAGCAAAGATTGTTCTGGTCTCACTCAAGCAAAACCACCTCTGTACTTTCTTCTTTTTAATAGCAACACCAGAATCTCTGAGCATGTCTGCGTATTTATCAGATCTCTGTTGACTTTCACTTTGCATTAGGACTATAAGAGATGACCTTGGCCTGATTGCAAATCCTCAGCCTTAGTCAGTCCACCTGCTGTCCAAATAGGATTTAGGAGTCTCTCTTAAACTCCTAATTTTATGCTAATATGACATCATCCATTTTGGCTTACCCCAGAATTTATCACTCACTTTTTAAGCAAAACCGGCAAGGTTTGTCCTCTATTATGAAGGTGTCAAGCAGAGCCATTTTTAGTTCTGTCCAGCTTCTTTCCCATGCTTCTTGTTCCCATCTTCTGCTTCTTATTCTTGCTGGACATTTCCCAAACCTCTCCCAGTATTTATTTCCTGCTGTTTCCCTAAACATGAGTCCTATCTGAGTGGTGCTATAACATGGGATAAAACATCAGATGAGATTTTGTAGGCACTGCTTTTCTTATTTTTTAAAAAATGTTAATAGTATCTAGCTGACGGAACTAGTAAGAGAACTAGAGTAGCTGCCATCCATCCATCCATCCATCCATCCATCCATCCATCCATCCATCCTCCATCCTCTATCCACCCACCTAAAAACCCTTAATCCACTTTGTAAATATTGTTTGTACGTTTAAAATGGGTCATGTCCAATGCTTGGTAAAGAGGACACGTAATTGAACTCTAGAACCTACTATATTCAAGAATCTAATAGTCTAATGGGAGAATGAACAGATTACAAGAAAGCTAAACACTGTTGGCAGTTTAGTGATTGAGACTTGCAAAAAGATAGGCTCACAGTGGTCTTAACAAGACTCCTGGAAGGTATGTGGAGGACTGCCAGGACTTCATTTGATGGGAAGAAGGCCATAATTGATTTTAAAAAGTTGAAGGTGGAATTGTTATTGAGAGCAACAACCCAAAAACGGCATTTCTGGTTGTTATTCTCCTTCTTTTTTTCAGTTTCTTCTCTTTCTCTGCTTTTCTTTTCAGTTTCCTTATTCTCGTTCTCTGGTTTTTATTTTACATCTCTATACTTTATCTTTAACACATAGTTGGTCTTGTAATCTTTGGGGATATGTAACTATGCATTAACTGATGGCTGGTTAAAATGTAGTCTGATAATTGTATGTCATGCATTTTATAAAGGAATAAAGCCACCCCAGTAGCACCTGAACATATGGAAGAGCCACAGCTGGGCTGAAAACTGGTTGGAGCTGCCCCATGAGGTGACAGATGCCCTGGGGCAACTCCCTGGCTCATCCTATGATCTGTCCGGTCAGCCAAATGGAAGCAGGCCAGCCACCTAACAGTTAACTGTGATTCTTTTCTCCCCATTTAATTTCTATGTCTTTGTTTCACATTACCAAAGAGCTAATGGTGAGCGAATTTATTATGAGCCATTGTTTGGCTCATGGAATAAACTGGGTCTTCCCCTTTCTGTGTTCTGACTCCCCTCATTGTCTGCAATTTTATTTTATGATTCTTTTTGTACATATCCAACACATGCTGAGGTTATTGAAAAGCACAAATTACAGATAGTTTAATTTGCATATGTATTGAGGGTCCAATCCCAGAGTTCTTAGTCAGGCAAAATGCCCACTGACTCTTACCTCCTTCAACCTGCTCCTTCTTGGCACCAAAACCTGCAGGCTGCCCCCATCCCCAGATGCTTCTAGCAGTCCTGGCACAGAACCTTCATGAGAGGTTTAAGCAGAGCTAGGTCACAGAGGATAACTGGTTGGACTTTAGCAAAGTCCCAACAAAGTCACCTGGAGCACTTTACTCACTGCCCCCATCATTTGCTTTTGACCTTGGACAAGTTATTTGATCTCAGCTTCCTCATCTGTAAAATGGGAGTAGTGACGGCAGGTACAATGTGAGGTTCTTTTGAAGATGGCCTAAAATAACACCTGTAGGATAATCTAGTGTACTTGTTTCCACCCAGTTCTTAAAAAGCAAATACTCTCTTAGGGACTGATTAAATGAGGATAGTCAAATATTTCTAACAATCACTACAGCATATTTTTAATTTTGTTGTAAATTTTGTCAAGAAAAGTAGTAGTCAAAGTTCTTTAGAGTGCTATTTTTGGTAGAAAATAGGACCATCAGTCACGTTAAAAATCATTTATAATCCAGAATACAACTAAATATATCGCCAAATTTGTTTACAACTGAACAAAAACAAGTAATCCTATCCATTATATTCTTTTATAATAAAAGAACTTAGCAGTCTGTTTTTGTAACTGTGTAACAGTAAATAGTAAAGGATACTCTTTGAACTTGCTTAATGTCTTATTTCTTTCTTTCATTTTTTTTTTTTTCCCCAGACAACTGATCAGCTCTGGTTTATGGTGGTGTGGGGAACTGAACCTGGAACTTTGGAGGCTCAGGCATGAAAGTCTCTTGGTATAACCATTATGTTATCTATTCCCGCCCTCAAGTTTTATTTCTAACATTCTACTTCTGCATTTTAAAAGTTTTATTTATTTATCTATCTCATGAGAGGAGAGAGAGAAAGAGAGAAAGAGGCAAAGAGATGTAAAGAGAGAAAGAGAAAAGAGAGATACTGAGAGAAACTAGACAATCACTCTGAAATATGAAGTGCAATGTCTCCATGCATGTGTTCTACCAATCTACCTCGCTTGCCATATTTTTTCTTTACTTAAAAATAAATCTGATTAAAGCATCCCTAAAAACAAATCTTTCACACATATTTTGGTAATTTCCACATAGTTTCTAGGAGTAAATGTTCATGGCTCAAAGGCACTGCACATTTTCTGCTTTGGCATACATAGCAAACCACATTATTATCAATTATTTACATCAGTGGCTCTTTAATCAGGGTGCATATCAGAATCATCTGGAGAGCTTTTTAAGCCTGCACTTCCCCAGGCTGAACCTCTGGAGATTTTTATTCCAGGTTTCTGGTACTTTTAAGATGCTTCCAGGGAATTCCCATATGCACATCTGTTTGGGTACCGCTTGCAGAGAGGAAAACAGAGGTAAAATGTCAACAGAACTTTCAAATGACAGGAGTTTGGAAAGAAAGAATTAATTAAGTGGGTGATAATGTCAGTTACCTCTAAAGATGTCCATATGCTGGAATAGTGGAAGGATCCGTTGAGGAGATTTAATACACAGAGAGAGCAACTTCTGTACACCTTAAACCGTGCTGCTACAATGGTTAGATGACCTTATTGGTTGCAACGACTCAGACAGGAATGCATTCTCCTGCTTAGCAGATGAAAGAATGAACATTCAGGGATTTAATTTGCTTGCTTAAGGCCACCATTTGCCAAGACTGACTTTAACGTGGATACTTCCTTTTAAACAACAAGATTTAAAGTTATAAAAGTGGATCCTAAAATTCCAGTGCACTAAGAACATTGTTAGATATACTTTATATAAAGCATCCGTGAGAAAGATTTAAAAGAGCATTCTTAAAGTCTAGTCCAAGAGATATGAATACTAGAACTAGTTTGGAGTAAAATGCTGTAGACTCATATATAATCATAACAATATGCAAATTCCATGTGCACTTTACTCACTGCCTCCATCATTTGCTTTAGACCTTGGACAGTTATTTGATCTCAGCTTCCTCATCTGTCAAATGGGAGTAGTGATGACACGTACAATGCGAGGTTCTTTTGAAGAGACTAGTTATTGAGTTCCATTAAATCCCCAAGGGATTATTCAACAGAATCTCTTCATTGAGATTTAGGATCTAGATTTCCTCTTTATAACTTAATTGGATTGGTTGTGTTTATGATTTTGACACATCGGTGTAACTCCTCATCTCCCTGTCAAGGTATTTGCAAAGCACTGTCTTCCTCTACTTGGGTCTTTCCAGAATCCAGATGACCCTCCTTTTTTTCTCTTCTCCTTGATCCTGGTGTTCAAGTTTCACTTTGTGTTTTCCCTTTATGTCCTTGTTTCTTAAATTCTACATATGAAGAGGACTTAGAGCTCCACCTCCCCAGATCCCTGCCCCACTACAGAAAGAGAGAGATAGGCTGGGAGTATAGATCAACTTGCTGATGCCCATGTTCATCAGGGAAGCAGTTACAGAAGCCAGACCCTCCACCTTCTGCACCCCATAATGATCCTGGGTCCATGCTCCCAGAGGGATAAAGAATAGGAAAGCTATCAAGGAGGGGGATTGGATATGGAGCTCTGGGGATGGGCAATGTGTGGAAATGCACCCCTCTTATCCTATGGTTTTGTCAATATTTTCATTTATATAAGTAAATAAAACAGAAAAATTAAATGTATATAGTGACATAAAAAATTCTACCTATGAATGAGATCAGCCAATATTCAAAATTCTAACAATCCTTCACACAAGTCAAATCCTTCACACAAGTCAAAGTTTGACAACCAGAGCTGAAGAATTTTAATTAAACTTGGGTTTAATATAAACTGACAAGGTAATAGTTTTAAAAAGCAAGAAAAATAAATAAAATCTCATCGTGTGCTAAATTTACACTGATCAAAGGAAAACGCACCTGCTTTGCTAAGTATTTTTTGAGGAATGACTTAAGTTTGTTAAAATTTGCTGTGGGGACCAGGCTAAGTGTATATGTTACCATGTGTAAACCCCTGGCCCCCACCTGCAGCAAGAAAGCAATGAGTAGTGACCTCTCTCTCTCTCTCTCTCTCTCCATCTCTCTCTCTCTCTCCATCTCTCTCTCTCTCTCTCTTTCTCCTTTCTTTCCTCCTCTACCCCCATTCCTTCTAAAATTCTCTGTGTCCTACGAAATAAAATAAATCAACTCAATAAAAGTTTTAAAAAATTTGTCTTGTACAATGGTGGGAACTTCTCCACTCTCTGGAGGGAAGCTGGGTCAAAATATTCTGCCACTGGAGGAAGAAGGGCTCTGAAATGAGTACAGTCTGGAATGTTCCTAGCTATGAATGGAATGTGAGCTCAGACCTATAGGGATGCAGAGGTTATACAGGCTTTTGTGCTTAATATGGTCCCCAGATCAGATTGATGGGGCTAATAGTTGTCAACTTTTTTGTATTTTTCCATATTGGGAGCTACTCACTTCTCTGATCCAGCTTTCTAGTCCTATTTCCAACTCTGACAGCATCTCCCCAGACAATACCTTTAGCTGACCTGTATGTTAGCTGTTGGGCTCAGGTAAAAACTGGTATAGTTTTGGACCCCTTGCAATATACCTAAAATAGACTTCCAAAATGGGGACCCCAAATCTCATCTGCTATATTCTTACCTTTAAGTTTATGATTATTAAACATTTTTTCTGCTTTATGTTTATTTTGTTACTAATACATAACAAAAAGTTTATTTATTTAATAATTTTCTACAAGACTGTAGGATAAGAGGTATACAATTTAACACTCTTTTCAGCTACCGATTTGCAGATGCTACCATGACTCCAATGTTACTTCCCTGGGCAGACAACCTCACCAATGTGTCCTAGAACCTCACCTCTCCAGAGCCCTGCCCCATTAGGGAAAGATAAAAACAAGCTGGGAGTATGGATCTACTTGCCAACACCCTTGTCCAGTGAGGAAGTAATTACAGAAGCCAGACCTTCCATCTTCTGCACCCTATAATGATCCTGGGCCCGTACTCCTGGAGGGATAAGAATAGGAAAGCTTCCAATGGAGGGGGTGGGATGTGGAATAGAAGTAGTAGGAATTGTATCTCCTCTTATCCTACGGTCTTGTCAATCATTATTAAATCAATAACTTTTTTTTATGTATTCAGAGAAGAGTAACATGTGTGGTGAGTTTGATGAATTTGGAAAAAATGTTCCATCCGAGTCTGAACAGAGAAAACCAAAGAGAACAACTTTCATCAGTTCTGGTGAAGGGGTGGTATTTACAATTTAGTATGAACCAGAACTCAAAATCTAGAAATATCAAAATCGGTTTAAGCTCAAACAGACAGTTCTAGATGCCCCACCATAATGCACACAATTGTCTTTTACTAACATACTTACCACATTAGTATACTTAATCCATATTATCTCCCTTCACATTTATTTTCTATCAGGTTGCTATCACACTGTCTTTCAAATGATTTCATTTCATTTACATGAATTCATTGTATTTGTTGTTTTATTGTTGTAGTTATTATTATTGATGTCATTTTTGTTGGATAGGACAGAGAGAAATGGAGAGAGGAGGGAAAGACAGAGAGGGGGAGAGAAAGATAGACATCTGCAGACCTGCTTCACTGCCAGTAAAGCGACTCCCCTGCAGGTGGGGAGCCGGGGGCTCGAACCAGGATCCTTATGCTGGTCCTTGCATTTTGCGCCACTTGCACTTAACCCTCTGGGCTACCTCCCAACTCCCTATTTGTT
Source organism: Erinaceus europaeus (assembly GCF_950295315.1). Taxonomy (NCBI): domain Eukaryota; kingdom Metazoa; phylum Chordata; class Mammalia; order Eulipotyphla; family Erinaceidae; genus Erinaceus; species Erinaceus europaeus. The sequence goes on along the minus strand of NC_080174.1, from coordinate 80,051,011 downwards.
TGATTTTTATTCTTGTGATTTATAGGATTTTAAAATCATAGCACATCCATCACTGAGGTTTTGTGCCCCCATCTTCCCACTGATAGCCATCATAGTTCTCACAGTCTTAGAGATAATTTATTTCTGGTGTGTGTGCGTGTGTGTGTGTGTGTGTGTGTGTGTGTGTGTGTGTGTGTGTGTGTGTAAGTTTACGTGTATCAGTTCTCTAGATTCCACATATGAATATACTAGCCACAAACCTGTCTACCATACAAGTTTTTAGGTAGAACCTATATTCACAATATAAAAATAATCCCTACAATTTAAAAACAATTCCTGCAATTTAAGCAATCAAAGGTAACAGTACTTTAAAAATTAAAATGAGTTAAAGACTTGAGCAGTTTATGGGAAAAGCATGCAAAGCTCTCATTGCTTCATCTCACATTTCATTGGCCAAAGTAGGTACATCACTATCCACATTTTTGCATTTGGGGCATGTAGTCATTCCAAGCATTTCAAAAAGTGGTTATAAATGGAAATGTGGTAACAATGCCATTAATAGTTACAGTGCATCTGAACACTTTCATCTTTTTGCAGTATTGAAGGATGAATTATGACTGAACTGAGATTGACTTTTGTAATTATTACTTAGCATTTCCTTTACAAAAAGAATGAACTTGATATATGAAAGATTCATTCACACTAATTGATGGCATACCGTGCTATAGAAACTGAAGAAATGGCACTTCAAATAAGGGGAAAAAAATAGTGGGAGAGCAGAGTCACTACTTGACATGAATTTCTGGAAGCATGCATCACAGGAAACTCATGATTCTAGCTGTTAGCAGTCTCATGTTGTGAAGGGAAATTTGTACTCAACAATATAGTGGTATCGTTGACTACATTAAGTTGATGTTTTCAACTTCAGCTTAATGGTTTTATTTAGAATTAACTTGCAAATTTGTTACAGTCTAGCAGTTGTTTGTGAGGAATAAAAATAAGAAAAGTGTCAAAAAAGAATTTAGCAATTTCTTTAGAAAGAATGATAAATGGTTAATAAACTTTAGAAAAGCTATTCAACATTATAAGTCAACCATAAGATGTGAACAGCAACCACAATACCAATCAAATTAGCTAAAGTGGCTAATAAAAATGTCGGTGATGATATGATAGAGACTTCCCCTATATTGCTGATGGGAATATAAATTCCCATGAGAAAACTAAATGAATATACATATGAGTATATATACATATTAAAGTAAACAACTGCATAGCTTAAGATCACTCTAGAGATATTCCTCAGAGAGATGAGTGGGTGCATCCACCAAAAGACATGTATAGGAACATTAATATTTTAACTTCATTTTATTGTAGTGAGCTCCAACTACTCAGTTTATACAACTTAAATATCCATCAGCAATAGAGAAGACAAATACATTGGAGTAAATTCACATGATTAAAAAACTCGGTAGCATTGAGAAGGTAGCATATTGATATACACAATAACATGAATGAATGTATAGCAAAATGATGAGTGAAAGATGCCTTCATTAGAAAATTGAATACTTGGGATGTCAAGTGGTAGCGCTGTGCGTTAAGCACACATGGTGCAAAGCACAGGACAGGTGTAAATATCCTGGTTCGAGCTCCCAGCTCCCCACCTGCAGGGGGGTCGCTTCACAGGCAGTGAAACAGGTCTGCAGGTGTCTTTCTCTCCCCCTCTCTGTCTTCCCCTCCTCTCTCCATTTCTCTCTGTCCTATCCAACAATGATGACATCAACAACAACAATAATAATAACTACAACAACAATGAAAAAGAACAAGGGCAACAAAAAGGGAAAATAAATAAATATAAAAAACTAAAAAAGAAAATTGTATACTTGGGCAGGGGTAGATAGCATAATGGTTATGCAAAGAGACACCCATTTCTGAGGCTTCAATGTCCCAGGGTCAATTCCCTGCTGATTTTGTACCAGAGCTGATTAGGGCTCTAGTACAAAAATGGAAAAAAAAAAGAGTGAAAATTGTCTAGAGTATGACTCAATGTTGTGAAGAATAAATGAAACTAATAGGTGGTTCTAGCAGTCAGAAAGTGGTTATCTCATAGTCTGGCAGGTAAAACAGTGAGTAAACTCTTGGACTCTCAAGTATGAGGTCTTGAGTTCAGTTCTCAGCAGCACATGTACCAGAGTGATGTTTGAATCTCCTCCTCTCTCTCTTCTTATCCCTCTCATTAAAAAAAGAAAGAGTTTATTGCTGGGAAGAGTGGTTAGATACTGACTGGGGTAGACTCCAGACTCTAATTACTGGATATGTTCTATATTGATCTATATCATGGTTACAGGAACGTACACATATATGCATACTCCATTTGCTTGAGATCAAAGACTTAGGGCTCACTCTGAAACGTCAATAACAGAATTAATGAAATATAAAATATGGAGACAAATATTTTGAAGATTCTAATAAAATTAAGTTCCTCTCTGGTTAATTTTAATTGATGTAAATGACAAGAATTAAAAAATGCTTGATTATTATGTAAGTATGAGACTAGTTTTTTTGCCTTACCTGAAAGTAATAATGGCTCTACTAGACAAAACTTTGTCATTTTTTCAAAATAGGCAACAAGATTTACATTGATCAAACCATGTTCTTGTGGTCTAGGAAGCTAGGAATCAAAAACAATTTTGTCATACCACAAATATATGCCTGCAGACTTAAAGTTTCTAGAAGGCTGATGACACATGTCCGTTTAACTCATTCATATATCTGCAAACCTGGCCCACTGTTGTAAATACTACTCCTACTCCTCAGTAAATACATATGTCCACATAGTAGTTAAATGAATAAACAAAGGATATCTTTTTCTCTTTTTACCAGAACAGTCTTCTCTCTCTCTCTCTCTCTCTCTCTCTCTCACACACACACACACACACACACACACACACACACACACACACACTCTATTCCACTCCTTGACTAACCGTCTGGTCTAATAATGACAGCTGTTTTCCATCAACAATGTTACAGAAAATACAGTTCTTCTCCCATCAGCTCTGTGAAATGTCAGCAATTCCTTCATGTAGACCTTCCAATGACTGCTGTAGACAAGGATGCTCATACTTTCTGAACCTCAGTTTTCTCATCTGTAAAATAAAGTGCTTCCAGCAGCTGATTCTCAAGGATAGAGACAGTAGTATAATTTATCAATGTTTTTAAACCACAGTCTGTAGGTTCATTGTCTTTATATATGTACTTATTCTCCACAATAAGGCAATAATTAAGTTAGGGAATGAGATTTTGCATAAAGTGACTAGTATGTATTGTTATAATTAATTTGACATAATCCTCCCTATACTAGCCGACTTTCTTCTGTTATAACTGAATTGAAGTTTTATTCAGTTTTTATATAGATGCATAACTGTATTTTTAAACTCCGCCTTAGAAATTACACCCATAGCATCCTTACATTGTGTTATATGATTGTATCATTTTCATTGTCTTTTTTTCATTAAGTTCTTGGCAGGGCCCAGAGAAGCTATGATAATCACTATTTTTTTCAGTTAAAGAAGCACTACAAAGACATTGTGAATCCCATTCTTAACCACCTGATTAACTGCAAACCTGCAGCAAATCCCAGGTTTCCTATTGTGGAAGCTGAGAATCTCTTATTCTCCCACATTGCCTTGAGTGGGAAAGGAGGTGATGAATATGGCAGCGCACCTACAAGGTTACTGTTGTGGAGAGAAAGAGCTTCTCTTGCACCTAATGCTAGAGAGAGAGAGGGAGAGAGAGAAAGAGAGAGAGAAAGAGACATACAAAGAGAGACTACTGCTCAGTTCTGGCATATGATGGTGCTGGAGATTGAGCACCGTGCCTCTGTGGTCTCATAACATGAACGTCTGGTGTATTAGTGGTGTATCTTGTAATTTCTGCCTCATCACTTGTAACTAGAGAAATAGCCAAAAGCACATGATTTCTTTTCTCACAATGCCTAAATACTTGCCCAAGCAGCTGACGTTTTTATCTGTTAGTTATTGTTTCTGCTCCTTTACTTCTCTTTAACTTACTCATTTAATTTCTAAGTCTATAAACACATATATGCAAGGTAGAATTTGGGTGACTCTTCTCTGTCATCTTTTCTTATCCTGTACCTTCTTCTTGGTAATAGTCTGGCAAATAGCAATTATATAATAGATTGTGTGTCACTCACTTTAAACAGAGCATCTAATTGAGTTTTCGTAGTGACACCATAGGACATTTCATTATGACATTTAAACATAGATCTGGGATATTAAGTAATTTGTTTAAAATAGCCTATCATGGCCAGTAATTGTCCAGTCTTGTTTGAAGTCTAGGTCTCTGGACACCAAGTATATCATAATTGGCATGATACAATAGTTGCCTCTATTCATTAGGCATGCATGGTTTTTCTTACATTTACAATGACTTTGGTAGATTTTTAAAAACTTCTGTAAGTAAAGTTTACATGACTTGGAATTACTTATCTTGTGGATAACAGTAGGGTTTGCTACTTACATGCTATCATTATTAAGAGACTAGAGCTAGAAAACCTGGATTTGAATTTTGACTTAATGACTTGAACTGGTCTTTGGGACTTTACTTACTTTTGGTAATCATTTTTAAGGCAGAAATAATAATAGTAGTTTCAAATGTGTGATAATTATAGTGAGTTAAAGCATAACATAATTCTGGTATACAGTAAACATGATGATGATAATGACTAAATATTTAATTTTTTTATGACCTCTAGGAAGAACAGGTATGTCTGCCTGCAATTCATATAAATTTTTCCTGCAGAATCATTGGTCTGATCCTGACAAGGTAGCCACAGATTTGAGACTCAAAATTCAATTGGTGTTCACTTTTTCAGGTTGATAATTTTGTATGGCCCACCAAAGCTATTATACAAATGACTTTTGGCAGTAAAAGCCTCCCCATGCATGTTGGTAGAATTTGTTGTTTTTCATTCTTTCTTACTCAGTGAAGATAGAATAGATGAAAATTTGTTGAATAATTCAACACTGAAAGGAGCACATTCCCATACTCCTTGCCCATGTATCTTTAGTTTTTCTTGTATATTTTCTGTTCTGGAATAAGAGTCAAGATATTATGAAAAAAAATAGGTAAGAGTAACTGGATTCACACCCCCTCCCCATCCTACACACACACCTTTTTTTCTCCCTCTAACAGAGAAGTAGAATGCTCTCCTGCAATTGATTTATCTTTGGGTTAGGCATACTGGAAATGTCACCTGAGCATATATCTTCTAGTTAACCCTGCTCCATCAAGCTGCTAGAATTTTTACTTCAGTGCTTGGAGAGTCATTTTGGTCCTTATGTAGTTCAATACTGTTTTTGTGTCAATTATTATACTCAGCTTGCAAATATTATTAAATAGCAGAATTACTAAGGGGGGCATTGCAGAACCAGGGTTTGTCAGAGTTTTCATCTGCTCTGACTTTTTATTATGAATTTTCTATCAAATCTCATTTCCTGTCAACAACTCAATTGCTTGTTGTTTTTGGGTTTGGAGCTCCTTCATACATGGCCATTGAGTGGAAATTGCCATGTCCTTATAAAACAGTTAGTTCATAATAAGCAGAATAACAAACATTCCATAGGAAATGTGGAACAGTTCTTGACAAATCACAACCAGATGTGTAACTTGGAGAACACCAGTCCGCCATTTTACACAGGCCACCCCAGTGATACACAGTGGTTATCAATGGGCTCACATAGTTTTGCTACACTTAGCAACTTTGTTTTAAATATCTGTCTCTCTAACCAAATGAGAGATAGAGTGTTTCCATATCTTGCCTTTAATTTTAATTAAAATTTTATGTTTAGTGCTGGCATCTTTTCACTATATAAGTCACAGGATAGAATTTTCATCAGTGTGAACTGAATGAATAAAGAAAGAAACTGAAGGGGAGACAGATGGTGGTGCACCCAGAAGAGCACACATGTAACAGTGTGAAAGTCTTGACTCAAATCCCCTGGGGACAGCTTCAGTAGTGATTAAGAAGTGTAGCGCAATGGGTTAAGTGCACGTGGCGCAAAGCCCAAGGACTGGAGTAAGGATCCCAGTTAGAGCCCCTGGCTCCCCACCTGCAGGGGAGTCGCTTCACAGGCGGTGAAGCAGGTCTGCAGGTGTCTGTCTTTCTCTCCCCCCTCTGTCTTCCCCTCCTCTCTCCATTTGTCTCTGTCCTATCCAACAACAAATGACATCAACAGCAATAATGACCACAACAAGGCTACAACAACAAGGGCAACAAAAGGGGGGAAAATGGCCTCCAGGAGCTGTGGATTCATGGTGCAGGCACTGAGCCCAGCAATAACCCTGGAGGCAAAGAAAAAAAAAAAAGGTGCTACTCGTCTCTCTCTCCCTTTCTTTCTTCATTTTCTCTCTCATTTTCTCTCCATCTCTATCCAAAATAAACAAACTAACAAATAAATAAAATGAAACATTTAAAAACTAAATAAATTGAAGGAAATCTTATCAATCCTATAACACTAACTTAATTTTATAAATGAGAAGACAGGTTTTGGAGAACTTAGTTAATTCATTCGAGTGACACAATTGGGCAGAGTTAGTCTCCAGACTAAAACATACTGTCTAGCATTTACCATTACAATTTAGCCTCAACTATTAAAGTCCTTTCAGATTGATGAAACAGTTTGAAATTCTGAACTGAGGAAACTAATTGTTCTCTGACCCTATTTTACTTAATAGACTCCCATTAGAAATACCCTTTTTAATGATAAATTCACTTTCTTCAACTCGTCTTGGATGGAGTTTGAAGGAATCATGTTAAGTGAGTTAAGTCAGAAAGAGAAGGATGAATATGGGATGATCTCACTCATAGGTAGAAGTTGAAAAACAGGAACTGAAGGGAAAACACTAAGTAGAACTTGGACTGGAGTTGGTGTATTGCACCAAAGTAAAGGACTCTGGGCTGAAGGGAGGGTTCAGGTCCTAGGACAGAATGGCAGAGGAAGACCTAGTGGGGCTTGAATTATTATGTAGAAAACTGAGAAATAATACACATGTACAACCACTGCATTTTACTGTTGACTGGAAACCATTAATCACCCCAATAAAGAAATTAAAAAAAAAAGAAATGCTTTTTTAGATACTCTGATTTCAGACCCTGTGATCAGAATTGTTAGCTGAATCTACAAATTACTTTAGGGTTCTAAGGTAGAAATATGACTTGCATACATACATACTAAACACTGGAAATGACCTTTACCCTAGCATTTTAATTGGGGCTAAGGTTGTTATAACAGGTCAGCTTTTGAAATTTAAATATAAAAAGGCTTTCAAGAACTATTTTGTTAATGAAGATTGTGTGTGTGTGTGTGTGTGTGTGTGTGTGTGTGTGTGTGTGTGTGTTATGGGAAAGGGAGTGGTAGGTTACTTTAGATACTGGTTCAATGGTAAAAATTTGGGGATGCCCCCATGTTTCGCATTCCAAAATGAAAAGTCATCTGAAAAGACTAAGGTCAACTCTGAATTCTGCCAAGTGTCTCTCTAGTGCTGCAGAATGAAATGAGGTAATGTACTTTATGGGCTGTGAAAAGCTCTAGAAATGTGCAGTATTTTTAGAGTCATTGATTTATGGAATAAGAAGGCCTTCACAAATGAGGTAGCCCTCCCTACTTTCTTATTTCACACAGAGGGGAAGTGACTCAGCCAAGGTCAAAGCTGGAAGGTATCAGAGCTGAGTACTGCTTCCTTCCTAGCTTATCACTGTCTTCTCTGCGCAGGGACTGTATCAACTCATCAACTACTGCAACACCTAAGTGGACTGGGTTCTGCCTTCTTTTGTTGTGCTTTTGCAAATGCTATTTTCTATTTCAGGAAACCTTTTCTTTCATGGCTGCCTGCAATATTTCCCCATAAAACACACTAACTCTCCAAAGTTCTGATTTTTAATTGCTCAGGAAAACTCTTTCTTCTTCTTTTTTTTAATTTTATATTCTTTATTTGCTGGATAGAGACAGCCAGAAATCGAGGTGGGGGTGGGGGATGAGGTATTAAGGGAGAGAGATAACTGCAACACTGATTCATCACTCATAAAGCTTTCCCCCTGAAGGTGGGGACTGGGGGATCGAACCTGGGTCCTTATACATTGTAACGTGTTATCAACCAGGCTCTCCAATACTTGGCTCCTGGGAAATTCTGTCTAAAACTAAAAACTGAACAGCAGTCGATGTTTGAGTTTCCCTGAGAAATAGGTATCTCTCTGTCTTTGGTTGTGTTTAATTGGAGCATTCAGGACTCTGTGGTCTACTGAGCAAGCTATTTCCCAGTCCTGTGAATTGTATACTTTGCTTTCTTTTTCTACTGCAACCAGTGTTATCCTTGTAACTTAGTGCCTGCATAATGAATCCACTGCTTCTACCAGCTGTTTTTTTTTTTCTTTTTGTTTTTCTTTGATTTGATAAAACAGAGAGAGATTAAGAGAGGAGAAGAAGATAGAGATGGAGACAGAAAGAGAAACAGCTGCAGCACTTGTGACTACAGATGGGGTGGGGACCATAATTAGAACCTGAGTCCTTGAGCACACTAAGTAACGTGCACTCAGCCAGGTACAACACCTCCTAGCCACTAAGTGATCTATTTTTAATGTTTTGTTTCCTACAAGAGCTTATTTAAATTGGTAATGGAAATTGAGCCTGGGAACGTGTAGCCTCAGGCATGGAAGTCTTTTTTGCATAACCATTAAGCTGTCTCTCCCAGCTTTCAACTGCAATCCTGAGCCTTTGTCACAAATACTGGACCCTGAGATTGGGACTTGTTGGGATTTCATCAAAGAACTCCCTGAGTTTTAGTTGAGTCAAGCAACAGAGGACATTGTAGGAGATAAGAATTAAGGAGGACAGATAGGATCAGATGTTTTCTTTGGAGTCATCTGAAGTTACTGCTCCTTCCTTGATCGAAGGTCAACATTGCCTTCTAGTCCTCTCCATGCCACTTTCAGAACTTCAGATTAGACTAATTATTCCCTCTCTTATCACTCACACTTTAGGGCAATCAGTTTCTAACAGCCCCAGGGTATTGCCCTGTCATCCATACTTTTAAAAAATGAATTTTTTCCTCATCTCTAAGTACTACATTTTAATGTACCATTTATGTACTTTAAAAAAAATATATCTTTATTTATTTACTGGATAGACAGCCAGGAATCAGGAGGGAAGGGGGTGACAGAGAGGGAGAGAGACAGACACTTGCAGCCCTGCTTCACTACTCACAAAGCTTTTTTTCCCCTGCAGATGGGGGCAGGGTGCTCAAACCTGGGTCCTTGCTCATTGTAGCTTGTGTGCTCAACCAGATGAGCCACCACCTGGCCCTGACTATTTGTTTGTTTGTTTATAAAAAGGAAACACTGACAAAACCATAGGATAAGAGGGGTACAACTCCACACAATTCCCGCAAAGCCAAACAAATTGCTCAACAATCATGGACCTAAAGGTTGTAAATAGTGCAGATGAAGAGTTGGGGGCCCCTCCATTTTGTAGATAGCTAGTAGGCATATTTTAGTTATATTCCAAAGGGCCTGTGGCTATAGCAGTTTTTTTTTTTTTTTTTTTTCACCCTGAGCCTGAAATCTGATATGCAGGTGGATCCAAGTTATTGATCTCTGGGGAGATGATGTCATGGCTGGAAAAGGGTCAGAAAGCTGGATCAGGGAAGAGAGTAGCTCCCTAATATGGGAAAGAGGTATAAATATTGTTGACTGTAAACCCCATGTATTTGATTTAGTCTGGGGCCCATATTCAGCTTAGGAGCCTATGTGACCTCTGCATCCCTGTAGATCTGAGTTTACATTCTGTGGTCATGAGTAGAAACATTCCAAGCTGTCTCAATATCATTCCATCTTCCTCAGGTGTAGCATAGAGTATGTTGTCCATCCTCCCTTAGGAGGCTGTAATATTTTCTACCGTTTTTGATCCAAGTTGAGGTCAAGGTTCTATGGGGGCCCACAAAGGGGCCTATTTTGTTGTTCCTGATAGAGATGACCAGTAACAATGGAGAGAGGGATTTATTTGAGGTCTAGGCCCATCATGTCTGTTTGGGAAACCCAGGACTCCTCAACTAGGGCCTCAGCTGATTGGGTGGCTTGATAGTGACTAAAGAGTCATCATTAAAGTATGCCAGTCTCTTGCCCTTATTCAACTTTTGAAGTCCTTGCTTTGATAAGGTTAGCTTTGGAGTGAGTGTGGGACTGTAATAGGAAGTAAGTGAGGAAAGTATCTAAATCTAATTAGATACTATTTCATTAGGAACTTTATACTGACTCACTGCAGACTATTGTGTACTTTTGCTTTCAGGTATATATTTTGCCCTAGTTTATGGATACATGTGAACATATGTCCTATCTCATGGGACCTGGTCTATATCTAGGTTTTAGGACTTTGTTAGGAAGTGAACCACCTGGAATGGAATTAGAAAATACTATGAAAGGAAAGGTCTCACCCAAGTAATGAAGCTAAAGTGTTGACATTCCACACCTGAAGTCTCTGGACACAGTCTGAAGTGAAGCATGCTGGGGAGGTACTCGTTGCATTGATTAGGTTGGTATCAGCGGATGCAATATTATTTTGTATGAATTGAGAGAAGCATGTAGGAAAGTGCACCCCACCCTAGAGGTTCCAGGAATTGGGGGAAATATAGGCTCTATAGAGAAAATGTGAGGTTCCTGCTGTGTTAGGGTTCAAGAAGACAATAGTTATCATTATAATCACATTATTTGGTTATTGGGTTCACTTTGAAAAATCCCTTTGTTAGGATTTGCTGTATCCTACCTAACATCACCATAATTCATGTCCTTTGACATTGTATATAGCTGTGCCACCAATTGCTTCTGTTCTCCCTGGTCTAGGCTTTTGAGAGAGTCAACATATCGAAGACTCAGCCTATGTATTAAAAAGACTCAGTCTGTGCTTTAAAAAATTTGATTTACAATCAATTTTCCCCTCTCATATTAATTAAATAGTGATTTATATGACTACAAAGTAATAGAAGCATACATAAACACTATTCCCACCTCCAAAAGACTGTATCCTATCCCACCCACCCAACCCTGCCACCCCAGGAAGCTGAATATCCACTCTCACCCCAGGGTTTTTATTTTGGTGTCCTACTCCATGTATATACCTTCTATAATGAAATTTCACTACAGATGAAGAGAAAAAAAGTACATTTTGGTTGGGACAGGCTGAGAAACTAAACCAATTGAGGATTAAATGAGAGAGGTGGAGAGCAATAACCAGATTATATTCATGTTTTCACCTGTACCCTGCAGTCTAGCTCAGAAACTGAGAAATAAGTGGTATATTTAGTTCTTTACCACACACATAGACATACAATCACATCACAATATCTATTCTCATATTTCAAGAGACCATCACATTATCACCCTGGTTATGATTACAATAATATTCCTTATAGAACCATAAGGAGTGGGGAGGGACTCACTCCTTCAGTTCTCTAAAGCTATAATACTAGTAGTGGAATTGAAACCTTGCCATTGACTCAAGGACCAAGGAGACAGCTGGGATCTGAGAAGTCATATAGCTCAGTTGAAGACCTAGGTTCAAGCCTCCAGTCACCATATAGGAACAACTTCCCCAGGAGAAGGTTCATTGCTGTAATATCTCTCCTCTTTCTCTTGCCTGCCAGGGACTGTGGGATTATATTGGCATAAAGCGACAGCAATAAAACAAAACAACAACCTGGTGGCAAAAAAGACATAAAATTTATTATATAAAGTGAGCCTTGGGGGTCAGGCAGTAGTGCAGTGGGTTAAGCGCACATGGTGTGAAGTGCAAGGACTGGACCAGCATCAGGATCCTGGTTCAAGCCCCTGGCTCCCCACCTGTAGGAGGTCACTTTACAAGTGGTGAAGCAGGTCTGCAGGTGTCTATCTTTCTCTTCCCCTCGCTGCCCTCCCCTCCTCTTTCCATTTTTCTCTGTCCTATACAACAATAATAACAATAATAATAACAACAATAAACAACAAGGGAAACAAACAGCCTCCAGGAGTAGAGGATTGGTAGTGGGGGCACCAAGTCCCAGTGCTAACCCTAGAGGCAAAAAAAAAAATAATAAAGTGGGTCTGTTTTCCTATAAAGACACGCTCAGGGTTTCTTCACACACATAACTATGTACACGTGCTTGGTTGCTGTACCCCAGTTCACATCCACTCAAACTGGTGAGATGCTCTGCGTCAGACACTGAAAGAGACACAACACCTGCTTTACTTTCATTTTAATAATCATACCATGAAGAAGGTGAAGAAACAGAACACAAATGAGAATAAAATCTCTTCGTTTCAAAAGTGCAGGTGGAATGCAGAGTTCCAAGGAGTGGCCTCGCTTCCTATGTGACACCAAAAGCATTGAACTGAATCATCTTGGTTGCTTTCCTGGTGAGAATGTGGGGTTTTTGAGACCTGCCTTATTTCCTTTTTATCGCTATGTCTGTAAATTGCATAGTATCAGTCATGTACAGGACTCTGGGAAAAAAAATTCTTTGCTGAAGGATTAAAAAACTGACTTTAAAATATAGCTATACAAGAGCAGGAGAGGAGAGGAAGATAAAGTATAGAATATCATTTCTTCCTCAATGTTTCAGAATTAATCCTCAAGAAACCTAGCAGTTTCTGTAACCAGACAGACCATGAAAATCTCCCTGTGATCACCTATGAGTACACCAGCCCATTGCAGCTAATGGAAATAAATGTACCATTTAGTACTTTAAATCACGAAGCAACATAACTGCCTTCTATGTGCAGTGACCTTCTGTTGCCCTCATTATTTTCTCACTGCGGATGTCTATGCCTGATCTTGTTGATTCAGCATAAAGTGGTGCATCTGAAAGGTATAAGGGAGAAGCAGAGATGTGAGGGAGTGGGGGAAGGAGGAATCTCGAGTCCTCCAAGAAGTGAAGATCTACCCAAGCTTCCTCTGCCATGTCTATGTGTCCCTCCACCACACTCCTTAGCACATTGTACTGTGGTACTTTACACCTCTGTCTGTTTGAAAAGAATCATCTTGAAGACTGGCATCAGATCTAATTCACCTCTGAATACACTGTGCCTGGGAAGATGTGTTGGATATAGGAGGCTTTTAGTAACCAAATGCTGCATGGATGATGGAAAAAGAAAGTCCATAAATCATTAAAATGTGGGGAGAGAATATCTATATGTATATATATTTTAACTTTTAATACTGATTCAGAAGGCTAGCTGAAGAGGTGGTAAAGAGAGAATTAAGACCCCCTAAAGAAGACAATGATTAAATTGTCCAAGGAAGATCCTCAAACTAAGCTAGCTTCCCTCAGGTACTTCCCTCTTTTTATACAGAAGTGTCTTTGCCACCTCTGTGTTCCTATTACTGTAAGATTGAACACAGATAGATAGATAGATAGATAGACAGACAGACAGATAGATACATACATACATACATACATACATACATACATACATAGGAAGGAAGAAAGGGATATTCCTGCAGATCTGCTTCATCATTCTTGAAACTTTCTTCCTGCAGGTGGGGAGCTGTGGATTGAACCTGGTCCTTGCTACCATGTGTGTGCTTAATGGGGTGTGCCACCACCTGCCCCCCTCAGTGACTATTTTTTAAATATTTATTCCCTTTTGTTGCCCTTGTTTTATTTTATTGTTGTAGTTATTATTGTTGACATCATTGTTGGATAGGACAGAGAGAAATGGAGAGAGGAGTGGAAGACAGAGAGGGGGAGAGAAAGATAGACACCTGCAGACCTGCTTCACCGCCTGAGAAGTGACCTCCCCTGCAGGTGGGGAGCCGGGGCTGGAACTGGGATTCTTCCTCTGGTCCTTGTGCTTTGTGCCACGTGTGCTTAACCCTCTGCCAGACTCCCTCAGTAACTATTTTTAAGGAAGCTGGAAAACTCTCTATCTATGGACTTTGCTTCTATTCCCACAGTCAATTTTTCCCACTTTCCTGCCTGCATGTCCAATGTTAAATATACACTGAGCTGCCTCAGCCCATGGACCCTCTAAAGTAAAATGGTAAGAGACAAAATTTTCAAGTTAGATTTTTCCGTTTTATGGGCATGGAAACCAGTACCTAAAAAGGGGAAAAATGTCTAAAGTAGAAGCTACATTCAGATTTGCATTCAAAAATGAATCTCTTGTCTCTTTTTTTTTTGGTATCATGATATAATTTTGAGGCTTTGGGTTTTTGCTGATGATTATTTGTTTATTTATTTGTTCATTTTGGTTCAGTGGTTTTTCTACTAGGAAACTATACTGAAAGGAAATCAAATTCAGAATCTTACAGTAAAATGGATAGAAATACATAGACTCCCTTCCCCCCTTTCCAACACTCCATCCCTTCTTTCTGTCCCTATGCCTTGCAAACTAAAACACAGATGGCTCAGGGGAGTTTAGAGAAACACATTTTGAAAACTGTTGATGTACTGGTACACATGAATTTTTATTCAAAACATTTTGGTGAGAGTGGAGGAAAGGTTCTTCTCCATTACTTCATATAAGCCTACTTGGTGATGGTGATTATCATTGTTCATTGTCATGAATTAGTTAGGACTGGTAGAAAGGAATTCTAAAGTAAATGGGGAAGAATATGAGCTTGCAGTCAGCCATACCAACTTCAAGGCTCTGGGCAAACTGTTGGTTACTAAGAGCACAATATTTCTTAGCTTTTTATTCATTCTTGATTTCTTCATGGTACAAATCAAACTCCAGAGCATTACTGGTGAATAAGCTATTTTTCTTCTAATGCCGAATAATTTGAGAAATTATCTTAAAATTTTTTTAAGTGCCACTTATTTAAAAATAAGTTCAAGGTGAAAATAACTTTATTGGCTTCTATGGAAAAAATAATATTCTTATAATCCATATTGCCTTCTTTATTAAATAAAAAACTAATGAGAAACTCAAAAGCTTTCTAAGACACTAGAATTAAATCTTGGCATACTTGAAGACTGGCAATAAAAAAGACAAGTTTGTATTATTTCAAAATATAGTAATTTAGCAATCATTTTGATCACATGAACTATCTCTCTTAATTAAGGAATGAAAAACCTTGAAATGTAATAGAGAGATAAAGGGTGTGAGACTCTGTGATATGATTTTTCTCCAAGTCACATAGCAAGTTTAGTATATAGAATTGAGACTGAAGTAGCTAGTACTACTTAGTTAATATAGTGTTTACTAACTGTATTGTGAAGGCAGACCTAGAAGCTGTAATTCTTTAAGAAGCCTATAAACATCAATGATTAACACTATATAATTTTTTCACTTTCTAATCTAAGGATCCAACATACATACTTGGATTAGCAGGTCCCATCTAAACAGTTACTCAGAAAGCTAGGCTCCTTCCAACAGTGTCTCCTTAATGTTATATACATGGCCCTCAGTATACCTTGGGTTCACCTCCGTTCAGTGAAGCTGGAAAGAGATAAACACATGCAAGATTACATGAGAAAACATTTTTTTTTTTATTTATTTAAATTTTTAATTTAAGAAAGGATTAGTGAACAAAAGCATAAGGTAGGAGGGGTACAACTCCACACAATTCCCACCACCCAATCCCCATAACCCACCCTCTCCCATGATAGCCTTCCCATTCTCTAGCCCTCTGGGAGCATGGACCCAGGGTCGTTGAGGGTTGCAGAAGGTAGAGGGTCTGGCTTCTGTAATTGCTTCCCCGCTGAACATGGGCGTTGACTGGTCGGTCCATACTCCCAGTTTGCCTCTCTCTTTCCCTAGTAAGGTGTGTCTCTGGGGAAGCTGAGCTCCAGGACACATTGGTGGGGTCTTCAATCCAGGGAAGCCTAGCCAGCATCCTGGTGGCATCTGGAACAATTTGATCAGGTCCTGCTTTTAGTTTCCCTTTCAGATCTTCTAAGTCAGCTTCTGTTGATGAGTGGGATCATCCCATACTCATCTTTAACTTTCTGACTCAGTTCACTTAACATAATTCCTTCTAGCTCTGTCCAAGATGGGTCAGAGAAGGTGGGTTCATTGTTCTTGATAGCTGCATAGTATTCCATTGTGTATATATACCACAGCTTTCTCAGCCATTCATCTGTTGTTGGGCACCTGGGTTGCTTCCAGGTTTTAGCTATTATGAATTGTGCTGCTATGAACATAGGAGTACACACCTCTTTTTGGTTGGGTGTTATGGAGTCCTTGGGGTATAACCCCAGGAGAGGAATTATTGGGTCATATGGAAGGTCCATGTCTAGCCTTCTGAGGGTTTTCCAGACTGCTCTCCACAGAGGCTGTACCAATTTACATTCCCACCAGCAATGTAAAAGGGTTCCTCTGTCCCCACATCCTCTCCAGCATTTGTTGCTGCTGTCCTTTTTGATGTATGCCATTCTTACAGGAGTGAGGTGGTATCTTAGTGTTGTCTTAATTTGCATTTCTCTGACAATCAGTGACCTAGAGCAGCTTTTCATATGTTTGTTAGCCTTTTGGATCTCCTCTGTGGTGAGTGTTTTGTTCATTTCCTCTGCCCATTTTTGGATGGGGTCATTTGCTTTTTTGCGGCTAAGTTTGCTGAGCTCTTTATATATTTTGGTGATTAGTTTCTTGTCTGATGTCTGGCATGTGAAGATCTTCTCCCATTCTGTGAGGGGTCTCTCTGTTTGTTTAATTGTTTCTTTGGATGTGCAGAAGCTTTTCAATTTGATGTAGTCCCATTGGTTTGTTTCTACTTTGGTCTTCCTTGCAATTGGGTTTGATTCATCAAAGATATCCTTGAGGTGTAGATGGGAAAGTGTTTTACCAATGTTTTCCTCTAAGTATTTGATTGTTTCTGGTCTGACATCTAGGTCTTTGATCCATTTGGAGTTGATTTTTGTTTCTGGTGAGATAAAGTGGTTCAATTTCATTCTTCTGCATGTTTCAACCCAGTTTTCCCAGCACCATTTATTGAAGAGAGCCTCCTTCTTCCATTTAATCCTTTGGGCCCCCTTATCAAAGATTAGATGCCCATAGGTGTTGGGATTTACTTCTGGGCTTTCAATTCTGTTCCACTGGTCTGTGTGCCTATTTTTGTTCCAGTACCATGCTGTTTTGATGATGATGGCTTTATAATATAGTTTAAGGTCTGGGAGTGTGATGCCTCCATTTCTGTTTCTTTTCCTCAAGATGGTTTTGGCAATTCTAGGTGTTTTCAGGTTCCAGATAAATAATTGTAGTGTTTGTTCTATTCTCTTAAAGAAGCTTGGTGGAACTTTGATGGGTATTGCATTAAATTTGTATATGGCTCTGGGGAGAATGTTCATTTTGATGATATTTATTCTTCCAATCCATGAGCATGGGATATCTTTCCATTTCTTGGTATCAGTTTCTATCTCCTTGAGTAGCGACTCATAGTTTTCAGCATACAAGTCTTTCACTTCTTTGGTCAACTTTATTCCTAGGTATTTGATTGATTTTGCTGAAACAGTGAATGGGAGTGATTTCTGGATGTCTTCTTCTTCAGATTTAGTGTTTGCATAAAGAAATGCCACTGATTTTTGTACATTGATTTTGTAGCCTGATACCTTGCTATATTGCCTAACAACTTCCAGTAATTTTCTACTGGATTCTTTAGGTCTTTCTATGTATACTATCATATCATCTGCAAATAGTGAGAGCTTGACTTCTTCCCTTCCAATCTGTATCCCTTTGATTTCTTTCTCTTGCCTGATTGCTATGGCAAGAACTTCCAATACTATGTTGAAGAGTAACGGTGACAGTGGGCAGCCCTGTCTAGTCCCTGATCTGAGGGGGAATGCTTTCAGCTTCTCTCCATTGAGTATGATGTTGGCTGTAGGTTTGCTATATATAGACTCCACTAACTTGAGGAATTTCCCATCTATTCCCATTTTTTGTAGAGTTTTGAGCATGAATGGGTGTTGGATTTTGTCAAAGGCTTTCTCTGCATCTATTGAGATAATCATGTGGTTTTTGGCTTTGCTTTTATTGATGTGGTGAATGACATTGATTGATTTACGGATGTTGAACCAGCCTTGCATTCCTGGGATGAATCCCACTTGGTCATGATGAACAATCTTTTTGATGTGTTGCTGTATCCGGTTGGCCAAGATCTTGTTTAATATTTTGGCATCTATGTTCATCAGAGATATTGGTCTGTAGTTTTCCTTTTTTGTTCTGTCCCTATCAGCTTTTGGTATCAGGGTGATGTTGGCTTCATAAAAGGTGGAAGGGAGTATTCCTGTTTCTTCAATCGTATGGAATAGCTTAAGAAGTATGGGTATTAACTGTTTCCTGAAAGTTTTGTAGAATTCGTTTGTGAAGCCATCTGGTCCAGGACTTTTGTTGTTGGGGAGATTCTTAATAACGGTTTCAATTTCTTTGTCTGTGATTGGTGCATTTAGATTTTGTAGTTCTTCTTGGTTCAGTTTTGGAAGTGCATAGGTTTCTAGGAATTGTTCCATTTCTTCCAGATTCTCTAGCTTGGTGGCATATAATTCTTTATAGAAGTTTCGCAGAATTCTCTGGATTTCTGTGGTGTCAGTTGTGATATCTCCTGTATCGTTGACAATTCTATTAATTTGAGTCTTCTCTCTTTTTTGTTTGGTGAGTCTGGCTAGGGGTTTGTCAATTTTGTTTAATCTTTCAAAGAACCAACATTTGGCTTCATTGATCTTTTGTATGGTTCTTTTATTTTCGATGTTGTTTATTTCTGCTCTAACTTTAGTGATTTCTGTCCTTCTGGTTGCTTTAGGGTTCCTTTGTTCCTCTTCCTCTAAGTCCTTGAGGTGTGTAGTAAGTTCGTTCATTTGGGCTTCTTCTTGGTGTTTAATATGTGATTGTATAGCTATAAGTTTCCCTCTCAGTACTGCTTTAGCTGTGTCCCAAATATTTTGATAGGTTGTGTCTTCATTTTCATTAGTTTCCAGGAACATTTGAATTTCCTGTTTGAGTGAGTGTCTGACCCAGTGGTTCTTAAGGAGCATGTTGTTTAGTTTCCAAATTCTATGTCTTTTAATAATTTTCTGTTTGTTGTTAAAAGTTAGTTTTACTCCACTGTGGTCTGAGAAGATACTTGGGATGATTTCAATGCTCTTGAATTTATTGATGCTGTCTTTGTGACCTAACATGTGGTCTATCCTTGAGTATGTGTTGTGTGGATTTGAAAAGAAGGTGTATTCCAGTTTTTTGGGGTGGAGGAGTCTGAAAATGTCCAAGAGGTCTAGTCTGTCAATCTCTTCATTCAATTCTCTTATATCTTTATTGGTTCTCTTCTTTGTTGATCTGTCTAAGTGTGAGAGTGGGGTATTGAAGTCTCCCACTATTATTGTATTACTATTGATGTATTTTTGAAATTCTTTCAATAGGTGTTTAATGTATTTAGATGGTCCCTCGTTGGGTACATAGATGTTAATAATTGTTAAGTCTTCTTGGCTGATTGATCCTCTTATCATTATGTAATGTCCTTGCCTATCTTTTATTACTTTATTTAATTTAAAATCTATCGTGTCTGAGATGAGAATGGCTGTTCCTGCCCTTTTTTGTGGACCGTTAGCCTGTATGATAGTTTTCCATCCTTTCACTTTAAGTCTGTGTTTATCTTGTTGTGACAGAGGGATTCTTGCAAGCAGCATATGGTTGGGTTATGTTTTCTGATCCATCCCCCCACCCTGTGCCTTTTGATGGGTGAGTTTAAGCCATTGACATTTATTGATATTATGGATTTAATGTATTGTAGTGCCATTGTTCTAAAAAACAATTTGTTTGCTCTGATATATTACAAGTATTATAGTGATGTTCTTGTTTATAAGAGGTCTTTTAATACCTCTTTCAGGGCCGGCTTGGTGATAGTTGCCTCCTTTAACTGTTGTTTGTCTAAGAAGGTTTTGATCCCTCCATCTAGCTTGAATGAAAGTCTAGCAGGATATATAATCCTTGGTTGAAACCCTTTTTCATTCAGGGCTCGATAGATATCTTGCCACTCCCTTCTGGCTTTTAGAGTTTGAGTTGAAAAATCTGCAGAAAGTCTTATGGGTTTTCCCCTGTATGTGACTTTTTGTTTCTCTCTTGCAGCCTTTAGGATCCTTTCTTTATCCTTACTTCTTCTCATTGTGACTATGATGTGTCTTGGTGTTTTCAGGTCTGGGTTGATTCTGTTTGGTACTCTCTGGGCCTCTTGCACCTTGATATCCTTTCTGTTATTCAGGTCTGGGAAATTTTCTTGTATTATTTCCTCTAGGATGTTTGCTTCCCCTTCCTCTCTTTCTTCCTCTGGCAGGCCAATTATACGAATGTTACTTCTTTTGAGATCATCCCATATGTCTCTGTTGTTGTTTTCAGTGTCTCTCAATCTCTTTTTAAGCTCTTTCACCTCTTTCTTAGTTTTCTCTAACTCATCCTCTGTCTGACTAATTCTGTTTTCTGCTTCTGTTAGTCTGCTTTCCCTTGCCTCAGCTTCTTTCTTCATTACAGCTATTTCAGCTTTCAGTTCTCTAATTGTCTCAAGATAATCAGTATTTTCCTTGGGGGTCTCAACTGTTGTTTCCCTAATACTGCCATTTCTTTCCTCCAATGTTGTTTTCATTTCTGTGATTAATAAGTTTATTATTGCTTGCATACTTTTCTTATCTATGGTTACTTCTGACTGATTTGTGGTTTCTTCTGGGCTCTTGTCTTCATTCATTGGGGTAGCAGTTTTATTTGTTTTTAATCTACCCATTTTTTTTTAATTTATGTGTTTCTCTCTTTTTTTTTTTTTTTAATGTTCTGTTGTTCCTCAGTTGTTGTGTTTTGAGCACAAGTAACACTGTACTAAATACCTTTATGACAATTGCACTCACCAACCTCCGGAATAACCGTAGCAACTGAAGTAAGTATTGAAGGAGTTTAATCGTTACCAGTTAGCCAAACAATTTCTCCAGTCCGTGAAAAAATAGTAACCAAATCCCAGTGAAGAAAGAGAAAAGGAAGAGAGGATAGCAAGAATAGACAGTTATGCAAATTTACTATCCAGTGTATATTCTAAGGGTAACAAGAGTGTAAAGGGAACTAGAGCAGAGATACACACATAGAGAGTCCACTCTGGGTCAGATTTCTTCCCCAAAGTAATTCACAAATTCAGAAAGTCAAAGAAGAAAGAAGTGTATGACAAGATTAAAAAAAAAAAAAAAAAAAAAAAAAGAGAGAGATTGAGAGAGATAAGAGAGAGAAAAGGGAGAAGATAGGAAGAAGAGTTGTAATTAAAGAGCAGTGCGAGGAACTTCCCAAATGTGTATCAGTGAATTAACAAAAAAAAAAAAAAAAAAAAAAAAAACCCTGTTTGGTGGTATGGGGTATCCTGCTAGTAGCTGGTCCCAGGCACTGCTTATGGGGGGAGGGGGGGCGGGCGGCAGGAAGGATGTATGCTTGAAAATTAAAAGGAAGAAAAAAGAATTTTTTCCCCCTACTCTAATTCTTAACCCAAATTAAGTTATAGAAACATCCTTGGTATGACCGTTATGGCCCCTTATTGGATGGCCTGCTAAAGGCAGAAAATCCTATTGTTTACACGAGATGTGTCCGGAGCTCAAAGGCTGGCCGCTTCTGCTTCTCCGGGCGCCATTTTCCGGGAAACCCCGCCCTCCAGACACTTTTAAAGGATTTCTCAAAAATGAAAACTAGCTCCAAGTCCTTTGATCCAATGAGAGCTATACTCAAGAAGTCTTTGGATCCACCCTCAGGGTCGCGGTGGACCCTGGCAACTCCCAAGAGGCAGCCCCCGAGCTAAAGTGCTCTCTCCGGGTCCTCTGCCCGCCGCGCTCTGCAACCGGCGGAGGAGCCGCCTTCCCGGGCGGGCGGAGGACAATGCCCGGCGCACTCGCCTTGCCTGGCGCCGCCTGGGAATTCTGGCGCCCCGCTAGTCCGTGTCACCTTTGCTCTAATTGTTAACCCAAATTAAACTGTAATAACTTCTTTGGTGCCCCCCCCCCCTTATTGACTGGCCTGCTAAAGGCAGAAAATCCTATCTTTGCCGACGATGCTATCAGAGCACTCGCTGTTAGCGACTTCTCAGGCCGTCGCCATATTACCTCCCCCCGAAAACATTTTTTTTTTTTTTTTTTTAATGTCACTAGGGTTATTGCTGAGTCTTTGTCCCTGCTTGACAAAGCTACTATTTCTGCTGGACCTTATTTTCTTCTTTAAAACATTACTTTTTTAAAGTAGAGACAAAGAAAAATTGAGAGGGAAGGGAGAGAGATAGTAAGTGGAAGAGAAAGAGAGACACCTACAGCACTACTTCACCACTGTGAAGCCCCCAGTCCACCTACCACCCCACAGGGAGGCCAACAGATTGAATCTGGTTCCTTCTGCATGGTAATATATGCACTCCCATGATATATATATATATCTATATACATATAGATATATAGATAGATATATAGATAGATAGATAGATAGATAGATAGATAGATAGATAGATATAGATATGAATGAGAGAAATACAGAGAGACCAGATCACTGCTCTGCCTGGCTTATGGTGATACTGGGGATTGAACCTGGGACCTCAGAGCCTCAGGCATGAAAATCTTTTTCCTTACCTTTATGCTGTCTCCCCAGCCTAAGAAATATTTTTATGGAGCATGTTTGGCAATGACTCAGGGAATCTTCCACTGGTCATAAAACTCAGTTACATGACTACTGAAGCCCATAGGATGGCTAGAAAATATACTATTATTATGTGCCTTTAAGGTCTGAACATTAAAATATGCCACACCACTATTTAAACAACAATAAAAAGGATTTAATGTAGTGTCAGTAAGTAAGCCCTGGGTCTAGCACAGTTGTGATACTGCTAAAATGCCTCCTAGTCTCAACTGTTATTCCTTCTGTTGAAGGACAAAGAGATAGCTAGTGAGATGGAGTAGGGAGGAGACACCACAACTCCACTCCAGCATCCATGGAGCTACTTTGGTGCCACCCATGGTGCCCTCAAGAGGTGGCAAGGTTCAAACTCACCATGATAAGATACATTCTGTACAAAATCCCATCAAGGCTCAAACTCACCATGATAAGATACATTCTGTACAAAATCCCATCAAGGCTCAAACTCACCATGATAAGATACATTCTGTACAAGGTAAGCTATATCCCATCCCTGCCACATTGCTTTTGTGAGCACTCTAAAGTTTAGGGTAGGGTCTTATTCTTTTCTTTGTATTGATGATTATTTTTATTATTTATTTATATTATTTATTTTGCCTCCAGGGTTACCACTGGGTCTCAGTGCCTACACTATGAATCCACTGCTCCTAGAGGCCATTTTTCACGTTTGTTGCTCTTTTTGCTATTATTGGCATTAAGAGAGTTGGTTTATTTCACCAATTACAACTTGAAGAATCCCAACAGATTATTCTGTGAAGGAATCTGTCATTCATTTTAGGGGGTAGTAGCTTGTCTTTTTTTTTTTTTTAAATAACTAGCTATTTCTAATAAAAGCATAAGTGACTCCAACACATATTAGCTTGGCAGCCTGGTGACCTTGAGGCTTTCTAGATTCTCAACTATTGATTGGTAAAGGTTAAAACATATTCCTGGGAGTCAGGCTGTAGCACAGCGGATTAAGCACAAGTGGCACAAAGCACAATGACCTGAGTGAGGATCCCAGTTCGAGACCTGGTTCCCCACTTGCAGGGGAGTCACTTCACAGGTTGTGAAGCAGGTCTTTCTCTCCCCCTCTTTGTCTTCCCCTCATTTCTCCATTTCTCTCTGTCCTATCCAACAATGACAAAATGACAATAACAATAATAACTACAACAATAAAACAACAAGGGGAACAAAAAGGAATATATATATATAATTCCTATATGTAAAGCACCTAGCATAGGAATAGAAGTTGTTATGTCCGTTTGTCACTCACACCTTTTCACATTACTTCACTTTTCATTTTGGGTTCTCAGCTGCAGAAGGAGAATAAACAAAAAGGACAAGGTGATTTTGTTTGAAATATTTCAGGAACAACTACCTAATCTTACTGAAACATTCTCCTTAGTCCTCACTGTCTTCTTCCTTTCAGGAATCTCCCATTTCATCTCTCCTCTCCCTGCTGTATCCTGGTTACTCCCATAATCCTCCTCCCCACCCCCTGCCCCGCAGCAGCTCCATCTGTGACTGGTGTTCTGATGCTATTGATTTTATTCTATAAAAGATTGCTCAATTCATTTTCTCCACTGAGGCCCAGTGCCAGACCTCAGGGTAGGCCCCTGGATGACCGAGTTGATTATGTGTACTGCTTCCCCTGCAGGATTTGCAACCACATTCCCTTTTAGTTCCCAGACAGGATAAGACAGTGAAGGTGAACATGATTCATAAACTCTAAAGAGCTAAGCAGTGGAGCCTGAATCCCTCATCTCCATATTATAAGGCCTAGCTCAGGGCCTGGCACAGAGTTAGCGCTAATAATGTTTGTGGAAATTAAATGGATATCTTTTCTTAGCTTCGTTGCACTCTGAACATACAAAGAGAATCTCTAGTGACTTCTGAGTGTCTGGAGAAGTAGTCTGCAACCCTGACTGCACATAAGGATCATCTGGGGAGATTTAAAACTACTCATACCAGGGTCTTACACAAGACCAATTAAAAGTCAGAATTTCTGGTTGTGTGGACTGAGAGCATTGGGACCTCAGAAGTGATCAATGGGTGACTTAGATATGAGCCCATAATAAGCCAACAGGGTAAGATGTGGTTCTTGAACCTGGCACACAAGGTCCTTCAGATCATTGAAACTGCTCTGTTGTCTGCCTCAGGTCCTTCCGCTTCATTCCTCATTCCACACACTCACTATGTCTTACACTCTGACATCCTCATTCTTCTCTCTGGGCATCAGTATGCCTTTGCAAATGTGGTTTCATCCTCAAAGAATGCCTTTCCTTTCCTTCTCTTCTTGGCAAGATTCTATTGACTTCCCAGGGTCCCGATCAAAATGGCACCTTATCTGAGAAGTTTGCGCCAATGTTTCCTTTTCTCTCTTAACTTTTTTACATTTTCTTTATTTTCATTTTGGTTAGAAACAGAGAAATTGAAAGGTAAGGGGGAAAGAGAGAGAGAGAGAATTAAAAGAGAGAGACTGACTTGAAGCACTACTATGAATGTTTTCCCTCTGCAGGGACCTGGGGCTTGAACCTAGGTCCTTGAACATTCTAATGTGTGATCTACCAAGTGAACCTGGCCCCTGGCCCAACATTTTCAAGATGCTAGTACTGCCAATTCTCATCTCCAGTACTTTCTTGTTTAACTGAATTTTATTTGACATTTCCAACTTCTTCTTACTGTCCTGAGTTTAGTTTCCCATTTTTCTGAGAGGCTCTTCCTGCACGATAATCCAGGCATGTATTTTCTTTTACTTATAGTTCTTGTACCACAGCTTTTCATTGGACATAGCTGTTTCAGATCTTCTTTGACACTACATTTTGAAGTCCTCTAGCTGAACACATCCTCCCACTGGGCTTCCAGAAATCCTACCTGGGTATAGTAGCTGGTACTCAGTTATTTCTGTGATAGACTTAAAGTTGTAAATTGCTCTGGGCAATAGTGGCCCAAATTTGTTGAGTGTTTACTGTGTGCCATGTTAATGTGCCTCAGGGCATTACCTCACATAACCCTTTATTGATGCATCACTGGATTAAAAGACCTTAAATAAATTCTCCAAAGTCGAATAGGCAGCATGAGATAAAACTAGGAGTTGTCGAGGCTAACAGTCTCCAAAATATACATGTTCTGTGCTCATGTTATTTTTCAATGCTTCTATGCGCATTTGGTTTTCAATTTAATTGTGGTGTTCTCAGAGTTGATTTATAAATATCGATTGGCATATCTTGTCTATACTCCTAAACTGTGACCTCACCAAGGTCACAACTGAGGTATTCATGTCAATGATTCTTAGCACTTAGCATATTGACTGACATGGGACAGAGGTTCAATGAATACATCTGCCTTGAGTAAATAAAGGCACATGCTAGACTTAAGGGAGACTGGTAGGCTAAAGGAGACAGAATAATCTATACCATACTCTGACCCAGAATCCCAGGCCTCCATGGGCCTGATTAGTGAGATCTCTGCTAGTCAGGGAAGGCAGATGGGTGAAGAAGTAGGGGCAGCTGGCCTGAGGGTGTCTTTCCCTGGTTCCCTGAAATCTAGTGTCTGTCCTGTCCTGTCACCCAGCAGCAAGAGAACATTTGTTCCCTTAAGGTCCGGCGCTGTGCCAGCAGCAGGTGGTGGCCTGTCCACTGGGAGGGAGGGAGGCAGCCGGCAGGAGCACTGATGTATGCCGGAGACAAGATGCTTGCAGCTTGGTGGTGACAGCAGCTGGGATAGGGCTGCAAGTCACCATTCTGTAACTGTTAAAAACCAGTTGCTGCCTCCTTCATAATAATAAATTAAAATATCACTCTAAACTGTGTTGGTTTCAGAGAGCAAAAATGAAAAACACAAACAAACAACCAAAACCAAAAAAAAAAAAAAAAAAAACCAACAGTAGCAACTAAAAAGAAATGACCAAATATGACTGGACTCTGTTATCCATTTGGCTGTCTATAAAATTGATAGATTTCTTGGTAATTACAAAAAAAAAGCTTTATGGTTACTTTTCAAGATGCACATTATTATTTCCTTACAGAAAACAAAAGACTATTACTAAAAGGAGTATCTGAAGTAAATGGGGAAATTATTAGATCAACTTTGCTAAGCAGTAGCTTTACCCACAATTGACTGCAAGCATGTGGGTTAGTGAAATCTCAGAATTTGACCTATGGGATCATCCTACTTCCTTTAATAATTCTTTGGGGGGGCTACTTTTAAATTTTATGACCAAAGTGTCCTGAAGCTTCTTCCTGTTGACAGTGAGCTGCCCAGTGACCTTCTGAAAAACTAAGGTGAATCATAACATAGCTCCATAGGGTCTCTTATAAGACCTTTTGCAGAAAAGGGTCTACGTTGTGGGTGAGGGTGTTTTGCAGACACCTATGACAGAGCAATGAGAATTTGTACCCATGTGCCAACAATTATACCGTAAATCATTAAGCCAGCAATAAAGTAAAGAGAGAAGGGAAGAAGGGAGGGGGGAGAAATGTTGGCTGTGAAATTCGGCTTCCTGATTCACCACATCACTGTCTTCCTTGGATTCCTTCCTGCCTCTTACTCCTTTCCCTTCAGTGACGGGAGATGTCAGGTTCATTCTCCAAAGTCTTACTGACAGAAGACAGGTATATGTAACAGACTTGGATAAAAAATCAGGCACAATCACAGGGAGTGTAGCACAGAACAGGAAGCACCTCCTAAAATAGAAGCTGGGTTACTAAACTCCTCAGAGAATGTCAGTCTACCCACAGGGCAAGTCTCACTGACTGTGTTGATTATAGTCGACCCCTGATTACAGACACGCCTTATTGGAATACAGCTTCAAATTCTCCATCTCTTTAGGTGCAGAGAAAGTCAGGCATCAGTCTCCTTTGGCTTTCCCATTTCTGTACCTCAGTGAATTTGTAATCATTCATCACTCCCACCCTCTTAATTTCTGGCTGTATCTATCCAATAAATAAATAAAAGTAATACAAATTTAAAAAAATTCTTACCTACTTAAAACAACATAGGAGGCTTTATTGAGTACAATTATTTTTTTGCATGACAATGTAAGTCATCTACTGGGTACAACCACTACTTAGCCCCTGTCTCTGCCTTTCCATGTGATAAAAAGCAGGTTAGGAATCCTAAAACCTTGGCAACAAAGACAAAATAATTTTACTATAACTGTAATCAGAAAATAGCTGCACGGTATTGGGCCATCTTAGCCTCAAGACTTTGAAGTTATCTTGCAGTTCTGAATCCAAGAAGTTTGAGGGGGGCAGGGCTGCACTGTGGCTATCAAAGCTGTGTTGCACACACTGTTCTGCTTGGGATGGTTTACTTAAAAGGGGACTGTGGGTATGTCTGGTACTTTAAAATTTAGCTTGTTCTCCAAAGGCTAATACTGAGTCTCTGAGTTGAGGAGATGCACTGACGATGAGAGTCTGAGTGTAGGCTCACTGGATTGCTTCATAAATGGGAGGAGAAAAATTAGTGACATAAAAGCTCTTTTCCCGGGGATTGGGCAGTGACACACCAGGTTAGGTGCTTATGGCGCGAAGCACAAGGACCCTTAAGAATGCAGGTTCAAGCTTCCAGCTTTCCACCTGCAGGGAATCACTTCACAAGCAGCGAAACAGGTCTTTCCCTCCTCTCTCCATCTCTCTCTGTCCTATCCAACAACAGCTATAACAACAATAACAACAACAGCAACAAAATGGGGAAAATGGCCTCCAGTAGCAGCAGATTCATAGTGCAGTCACCGAGCCCTAGCTATAACCCTGGAGGCAAACAAACAAACAAGAAAACTCTTTTCCACCCTTGAAATGAAATGAAATATGTGGATATTCAGGTCTTGTTTCTGATCAAAATAAGCCATTCAAAGACAGTAGACAGCAGGATTTTACATTCTCCATTTGGGAAAATTCTATGGAAACTGGCAGAATAAATATTATACAGTGGACACTCAATTTGCTAAGTGCATGGATGGGTCCAATGGCATCGAACACCTAAGGCTATTCTAGTATTGCTGTTCTTCCATTCTGGAATGTTTCTCTTCAATACTGGGTGCACATGTGCTCTCATGCATATGTGCAGGCATAAATATATACAAGTCCTGTCTTAAATTGCATAATTCCTATTTGACCTATATATATTTGTTCACTGTGTTCTGAGTAATAACACTTCTTGAAGCTATCCCTTATGTTCTTGTTATAGTTGCAACACCTTAGTTTAAATTTTTCAGATTAAAAACTTTTGTTTATGTATTTATTTATTTATTTTGAAAGAGAGAGAATACCAGAATGTCATATCAGTCTGATACACTTGATGCCAAGTATCAAACTCGGGACTCCATGCTTTTTCTTAAGAGCTATTAGTAATTACAGAGACAGAAAAGGAGGAAGAAGAGGGAGAAAGCAAGTGCCACTTTCAGGGACGAGGTGCTGTTTGGTTTAATTATATGCGATCACATGGTTGAGACTGTTGAACCTCTCTCTTATTCTCTATAATTTCACCTCCCCCAGGAGAGACCCTGTCTACACTGTTAACACTTTTTTCCAGTGCATATTACCACTCTTAGAACCCAACAGACACTTAAAGCAGAGGCAAAGTATCATCTACAGAACCCATCTTCTCTTTTTCCTAGGCCAGAGCCACATAGTAGTTGATGGAGTTCCAGGAAGAGAAATGTTATCAGAAATAACCTATGCCACTTACCTCAATAGTTTTTTATTTTCCTTCTAGCACTGATTTGTGAGAGACATCCAAAGTGATTTTGTAAGCTGTATATTACAAATGATGGAGCCCTAAGATGGAAGGAAACTGGGTCTACAAGTAATAACTTAAGATAACGTCATTATCAATTATGATGACCTATTGTGGACTGTGTCTGAGAAGCTGATTTAGATATTATGGGCTGGAAATGGGGGGTATATTTCAGGGTCAGTAGAACAGTAAAAATACTTTGGTTTGGGGTCAGTGTGACACAGCTATGTGAAGTAAGGTCTAAGCCCATCTTCGAGGAAACACTCACGAAAGACATGTCTCTGATATCTGATTACTGTAAAAAATGGCGACTAATCCCTAGCACTGCAAAAATGGTATCATCTGTTTTCCATCTACACCATGCCTCGGCCTCGCGTGAGCTTAATGTGCAGCTTGGCGATACGAGAATCCGGCATGAAGCCCAGCCAGTCTATCTTGGCGTTACTCTCGATCGCACTCTGTCATTTCACGAACATCTCATAAAAACTGCAGCAAAGGTGGGCGCGAGGAATCACATCATTGCAAGACTGGCCAGCTCCTCATGGGGTGCGAGCGCTTTCACACTACGATCAGATCATCATCTCTGGCATTATGCTATTCCACTGCAGAATACTGTGCCCCAGTATGGTTCCGTAGCCCCCATGTCCACTTGGTCGATTCCAAATTATATTCCTCCATGAGGATCATTTCTGGAACCATCCGTTCCACCCCAGTTCCATGGCTGCCAGTTCTTAGCAACATCGCCCCGCCAGATATTCGTTGGGATGCGGCATCATCTAAGTTCATTTCCCACGTCTACGCTCGACCGGACCTGCCAATATACGCGGATATCTTCACCCACCCTGTCCAACGCTTGACGTCTCATCACCCAATCTGGTCCCCTACGCCTACACTGAACTTCTCTGTTCCAGACTCTTGGAAACAGAGTTGGCAGTCAGCTGAGGTAAAGAACAAACACCTCATCACAGACCCCTGCAAGCGTCAACCCGGCTTTGACCTAGCACGTTATGATTGGGCCCTCCTCAATCGCTATGGAACAGGCCATGGCTGGTGCGACGCTATGTTCCACTGCTGGGGATCCAGAGACGACCCGAACTGCCCCTGCGGCTCCAGACAGACTATGACCCACATAGTCAACGACTGCCACCTCTCCAGATTCAAAGGAGGTCTCGAAACTTTACATCAGGCTCAATCTGACGCTGTTGACTGGCTACAGAAGAAGGGCAAACGCTAGAAGAAGAAGCCCATCTTATCCATCTCCAAATCCACTGTGTTCAATAAGGAGTTTGGTGCCCTTATGTGAACACTGAGTATCAAACTAATTTGGTGAATTTGGATTGTTATGGAGAAAAGATAAAATTCTATAGCTCTCTTTTCTCCTGTATTTTGTGTGTGTGTGTGTGTGTGTGTGTGTGTGTGTGTGTGTGTGTGTGTGTGTGTGTGTGTGTGTTACTGCTGGGGCATCACTGCTCTGCGTCAGTCTTTCTGAATAAATAAAGACAGAGTCAGAGAGACAGAGAGAATAATAGCAAAGAATCAGTGTGTTTTTTCAGTGTAGTGGTGGCTGGGGTCTGGAACAGGTGCACTATCCAGGTGAACTACATTGAAGGCCCTTGATTATTTCCTTGCTCTTAATTTGCCGCGTAATCGAAGAAACTGAGGACTGATCCAAATGTTACAGGTTTTTCTAACAGAGTGGTAGGAGGTTGGAAAGTATCAAATATAACAGATCACTAAGAGCTACTATATTACCAGCTGTTTTGAGTAATGGGGGGTTCTTCTTAAGGGAAAGTGAGCTCAGGAAGATGAGAGTTCTTCACAGGGAAAAGACTGGAAGAGAAAACGGACTAGAGTTTATCCACATTTCTGACACATGTTTAGCAAAGACTGGTGACCAAACACCAACCCTGACCTTTCAATGGTAATTGTACTGGCTACAATGGTTACAACAATATTGTCATTGCCACCTCCTTCATCATCACTAGTTTTTTTGTCTATGTAGCATTTACCATCGTCTTCTTTAGTCCTTATAGATAAAACTTAAGTGAAAGAAAGAAGATAATTACCTCCATTGTATAGAGTAAAGTGAGCAGTAGGAGAGGTAATCGTAACAGAGACAGTAGGAGCTTACCATGCTGCTCACTCTCTGAGCACACAGACTGGCCTTCTTCGCAGCTAAGCTAGGTCATGGACTGAGTTCCTGTCAGTGGAATATGGGCAGAGGACATGTAAGCTGTTTCCAAGACTGTCCTTGAAAACATTTCAACATTTCAAACGAGCCCCAAGCTCGTTCTTCCCCATCTATAGTAAGTCTGGAAGACATCTAACCTGGATGTTGCCATTTCAAGATGGAAGAGAACTTCTGCAGATACTAGAATGAAACAGAAAGAAAACTTAATAGAATGTGCAATGGTGACTTGAGTACTTTCCTCTTAGGGCAACAGCTATATCAGCTAATCTCTTCAGTGAGCTTGCTATGGCCATAAAGCCAGTAAGTAGTAGGACTGCCATTTTAAGTTTTAAATGTATTTGTGCCGGGATAGCCTGAGGGTGCTTCTTTCTGAGCTAGTGCTCTCTGGGTTGGAGAGAACTCAACTGGAGCCGACCTAGGCTGCTGCGTGGGAGAGGGATCAGGAACTCGTGCCACACTAACTTCACAGGAGATACACTCTGGAACTCTCGGAGCCGGAAAGCAATTTCCAAGTGTCTTTAATCAGAAGAGCAGCTGTTTTTATACTCTCCAAGTAGGGTGGAAACATACTCTATGTGACATAGAGAGGGTGGAGCGAAAAGTGACTGGTGGAAGATCAGGGTGTAAAAAGGAGAGGGGGCGGAGCAGGTGAGAATTCTACCACTAAACCACCAATGCCCTGGAGGGAAGGTGGTGCTTTATGTAAATGTAAAAGTGATTTATGTAAATAGACCGCAGCTTTGAATGGGATCAAATTAATCTCATACAGACATACTAGTGTTTAAGCCAGGGGGAGCTGGCATACTATCCAACATATTTGGTGTTTAAAGGTCTCCTGAATCCAGTGTGCCCACTCACTACTTCTTATTTTCTCAGCTCCTTTAAGGCTTCTGGTCTCATTTTTCTGACCACCTTCTAGGGCAATCATCTGATCATAGAATCATTTGTCGAATGAAGAAAAATGCTTTGATCTTGAGTTCTGAAGCCACTTTTGAGGTGACATAGTATTTCACTTGCTCACTGATCCTCATGTCAACTTATTAGATCCTGTTCTGGAACTTCCCTGTTGCTGCTGAGGCACAGGGTACTGTGCATCCTTGATATTCCAATGTGACTCATTCATACTGCCTCACTGTGATTGTGCAGTAGGGCTGCAGGGTCACTCATAAGCTATGGATGCCCCAGGTTTCTTCCTTCAGAGTGATTCACACCTCAAGTGCTCTCAGAGGCTCCAGTATCTAGGGATCAGGCTTCTCTGAAGACAGCCAGAAACAGAGCCATACCCACTAGATGAACAAGAGAGTTGTTAATACAAGGAGAGAACTTTATGGCAGAATGAGTGTGTGTGTGTGTGTGTGTGTGTGTGTGTGTGTAAGCAGACTTAAAATTTTTTTTAATTAGGGGATTAATGGTTTACAGTTGATACTAAAGTACAGGTTTGTACATGGGTAACATTTCTCAATTTTCAGCATAACAATATAACACCCACTAGGTCCTCCTCTGCCATCCTGTTCCAGGACCTGAACCCTTCCCCACCACCCCAGAGTCATTCACTTTGGTGCAACACACCCACTCCAGTCCAAGTTCTGCTTTGTGTTTTCTCTTCTGACCTTGCTTTTCAACCTGTGTCTATGAGTGAGATCATCCCATATTCATCTCTTTCTAAGAATCACTTAACATGATTCCTTCATGCTCCATCCAAGATAGGGTAAGGAAGGTGAATTCACCATTTTTAATAGCTGAGTAGTATTCTGTTGTATATATACACCACAATTTATTCAGCCAGTCATCTGTTGTTGAACACCTGGGTTGAGAAGCAGGCATTTCGGATAATCTTTCAGAAACACTCTGCAACTAAGTTGTACTCAATTTGTTAATGCCTTCTTTTATATTTGTGTTTCTTTCTTCCTGGTTTTACTGATCATTCGTTTTTTTAAATCCTTAGAAATATATTCACAAAAAGTGTGCTCTGGGAAAAAGTGTGCTTTCTGAGGAAAGCAGCCTAAGATTTAAAAATGGGACATGGCATTCTGGTGGTGGGAACTGTATCCTCGTTATTTTACAATCCTGTTAATCATTATTAAATCACTAATACAAATTTTTTAAAAATGTGATTAAAAAATGTTTTAAAACTTCATGGCTGGCCAAAATAATGCTATCCTGTGTAGATGGGGATATTTGAGTTGCTTGAAAAGTTTAAGTATAGTTCCTTGGATAACAGATTGAATGATTTTAGTAATTTTTATCTAAATTTTTTTATTTAATATTTCTTCTTCAAATTATGAGTATAGTATATACTTGTTATAGAAGTTTTAAAAATCACAAATTTAACTGTGTGCCCATGCATTATGGAATGATCAATGAGCAGTAAGTGACAATGCAAAACACGGTGATTTTGTTGAATGACCTTTCTGTACGTAGAACGATTTCACTCATTTCTCAGTTACTCTCCATGGGGGCAAGGATTTGGAGCATAGTGGGTTATTAATATTAGATAATCAGATATCCTAGTAGTGCCAGTGTCACAGCTACACTGAGGTTTATTTATTTATTTTTTTATTTATTTAAGAAAGTATTAATTAACAAAACCATAGGGTAGGAGGGGTACAATTCCACACAATTCCCACCACCCATTCTCCATATCCCACCACCTCCCCTGATAGCTTTCCCATTCTTTATCCCTCTGGGAGCATGGACCCAGGGTCATTGTGGGTTGCAGAAGGTAGAAGGTCTGGCTTCTGTAATTGCTTCCCCGCTGAACATGGACGTTGACTGGTCAGTCCATACTCCCAGTCTGCCTCTCTCTCTCCCCATTAGGGTGGGTCTCTGAGGAAGCGGAGCTCCAGGACACATTGGTGGGGTCTTTAGTCCAGGGAAGCCTGGCCGGCATCCTGATGACATCTGGAACCTGGTGACTGAAAAGAGAGTTAACATACAAAGCCAAACAAATTGTTGAGCAATCATGGACCCAAAGCTTAGAATAGTGGAGAGAAAGTGTTAGGGGGATATACACTGCAAACTCTAGTGTACTTCTGCTTTCAGGTATATATTTTGCAGTAGTTTATGGATAAGTGTGAACATATGCTCTCTCTCACAGAAACTGGTGTATATCTAGGTTTTGGGACTTTGTTAGAAAGTGAACCACCTGAGATGGAATTAGAGTATACTATGAAAGGAAAGGTCTCACCCGAGTAATGAAGCTGAAGGGTTGTCATTCCACACGTGTAGTCTCTGGACACAGTCTGAGCTGAAGCATGTTGAGGTGGCAATCGTTGTGTTGGTTAGGTTGTGATCGGCAGATGCAATATTATTTGATATGGATTGGGAGAGGCATACGGGAAAGTGGGCCCTATCCAATGGTTCCAGGACTGGGGGAAGTAGAGGCTCTATATGGAGATGTGAGGTTCCTGCTGTCTTAGGGTTCCAAAAGACAATCGATAGTTAATGTTATCATCACATTATTTGGTAATTGGGTTAACTTTGAAAAGTCCTTTTGTTAGGGTTTGCTGTACAGTACCCAGTATCTTGTATATAGCTGTGCTATTGGTTGCTTCTGATCTACTTGGTCTAGGCTTTTGAGAGAGTCTGCATATCAATTACACAGCCTATATATTTAAAAGACTCAGTGTGTATTTTGAAAAACTTCGAGACATACAATTAATTTCCCCCCTCTCGTATTAATTAACTAGTGATGTATATGACTACATTTTACTAGGAGTGTACATAAACACCATTACCACCACCAAAAGACTGTGACCCATCCCTTCCACCCACTCCCACCCCCGACTTTCCCAGGAAGCTGCATGTCTACCCCTTACCTCAGGGTTATTACTTTGGTGCCCTACTTAGAATTTGGTCAGGTCCTGCTTTTGGTTTCCCTTTCAGATCATCTTACTCAACTTCTGTTGATGAGTGGGATCATCCCATACTCATCTTTAACTTTCTGACTTAGCTCACTTAACATAATACCTTCTAGCTCCGTCCAAGATGGGTCAGAGAAGGTGGGTTCATTGTTCTTGATAGTATTCCATTGTGTATATATACCACAGCTTTCTCAGCCACTCATCTGTTGTTGGGCACCTGGGTTGCTTCCAGGTTTTAGCTATTATGAATTGTGCTGCTATGAACATAGGAGTACACACCTCTTTTTGGTTGGGTGTTATGGAGTCCTTAGGGTATAACCCCAAGAGAGGAATTACTGGATCATATGGAAGGTCCATGTCTAGCCTTGTGAGAGTTTTCCAGACTGCTCTCCACAGAGGCTGTACCAATTTACATTCCCACCAGCAATGTAAAAGGGTTCCTCTGTCCCCACAACCTCTCCAGCA
The DNA here is from genome assembly GCF_950295315.1 of Erinaceus europaeus. NCBI lineage: Eukaryota > Metazoa > Chordata > Mammalia > Eulipotyphla > Erinaceidae > Erinaceus > Erinaceus europaeus. Next base: position 80,015,124 of record NC_080174.1, on the reverse strand, counting down.
TTTGTTGCTGCTGTCCTTTTTGATGTATGCCATTCTTACAGGAGTGAGGTGGTATCTTAGTGTTGTCTTAATTTGCATTTCTCTGACAAACAGTGACCTAGAACAGTTTTTCATATGTTTGTTAGCCTTTTGGATCTCCTCTGTAGTGAATGTTTTGTTCATATCCTCTGCCCATTTTTGGATGGGGTCATTTGCTTTTTTGGTGCTAAGTTTGCTGAGCTCTTTATATATTTTGGTGATTAGTTTCTTGTCTGATGTATGGCATGTGAAGATCTTCTCCCATTCTGTGAGGGGTCTCTTTGTTTGTTTAATAGTTTCTTTGGATGTGCAGAGGCTTTTCAATTTGATGTAGTCCCATTGGTTTGTTTCTGCTTTAGTCTTCCTTGCAATTGGGTTTGATTCATCAAAGATGTACTTGAGGTGTAGGTGGGAAACTGTTTTACCAATGTTTTCCTCTAAGTATTTGATTTTTTCTGGTCTGATATCTTGGTCTTTGATCCATTTGGAGTTGATTTTTGTTTCTGGTGAGATAAAGTGGTTCAATTTCATTCTTCTGCATGTTACAACCCAGTTTTCCCAGCAGCATTTATTGAAGAGAGCCTCCTTTTTCCATTTAATTCTTTGGGCCCCCTTATCAAAGATTAGATGTCCGTAGGTGTGGGGATTTATTTCTGGGCTTTCAATTCTGTTCCACTGGTCTGTGTGCCTATTTTTGTTCTAGTACCTGTTGTTTTCGCCAGGCTATGTTGTTTTCACTGGGTGGGCTTCACGGGTGGGTAACAGACGACCAGGGTTGAGCTGTAGGCAGTATCTCTTTATTCATGCAGGATGCAGCACAATCTAAGCCGAGCTAAGCTAAACTCAAGTACCCTAAAACTCACAATACTGTCTTTATATATACTTGCCAAGTAGGGTGGAAACAGGATGTGACATAGAGAGGGTGGAGAGAAAAGTGACTGGTGAAAATCAGAGAGTGTGACAAGGAGGGGGCAGAGCAGGCGAGAATGCCCTGGAGTGCTTTATGTAAATGTAAAAGTGATTTATGTAAATAGACCAAAGCTTTGAATGGGATTAAATCTATCCCTATACAGGCATATGGTTAAGCAGAAGCCAGGGGGAGCTGGCATACTATCCAACATCTCCCCCCTTCTTTTTAACTATTTGCCATAGTATCAGAATTGTGGGGTAAACAGAAACCTATATTGTACAGGCATTTTCAAAAGAACTGGCATAAGACATGGAAAACAAAATAGGTGAGCAGCAATAACCAGTGTGATGCCAAGGGGAACGTTTCTTGTCTAAAAGGGCAAGGCCTAGCAGGCAAAAGGGCATTTCTTGCCTCTGGGAATGCTTCATGCCTCTGGGGGCATCTCTCGTCTCAAAGGGCGTTTCCTGCCTCTGTAGGTATCTCTTGCCTCTTGGGGCGCTTCATGCCTCTGTGGGCATAACCTAATAAGAAGGGGGAGTTTTCTGCCTCTGAGGCAGAGCCTGCTGGCGAGGGTACATGGTCTATAAAGTCTCAAGGTTGGCTGAAGTTAGTCTTTGAGAACCACAGCAGCGTGTACCAGTAAGTCCGATGGAGGTGTCAGTCCAAAGTAGCTGACCACAGAAGAAAATGCCAGAGGATGAAACGCTGCATGTCTGTCTTGATGGGGAATGTCGGCCACCAGAATTCTGCTTTTCTGTAGAGAGTGAGCTTTGGAGTCTGTGAATCTGTTTCTTCAGGTCGTGCCAGGTCACCTCATTGGTTTCCGGGGGTGTGTTGTAGTCAATCCATCTTGTTGGTGATGTCAGAGAACAGGATCCAAATGGATTTCCAGGAATTCCATTTGAGTAGATGCTTTTTCATGTGAAGACTTTGACAGCTGAAATTCACTTACTTGTCAAACAAAACTTGTAGCAGATTAGAAGTTTACTATAATTGATAACTCCATTATAATTGGAAGTCCTTTCTAGTATGATTTTAAGGTTGTTTAAACAGTTTAAACTCAATAAAATGTGGAAAGGTAAACAGAAGAACCACGGTTATAAGCCTCAGGCATGAGAATAATTAACATAATCATTGCACTATCTGCCCCACCCATAACTCATACAGTTTTCAGGATTAAACGTTTCAGATTCATGTCAAGACGTAAAAGAGAAATCAAAGGAGGAAAAAACAATTTTTTGGATTGTTTCTGGATGTCTCTGGCTGCATCATGCATTTTTAAGTCAATGTCAAGCAAAAATTCAGTCATTCAAATCATTCTCTTATGAAACACAACTTGAACCAGATTATCAAGATCTCACCATGTAGGATTAAGAGTCCCCGGAGGGTGTCCTAGTCCAAAAAGCTCCTCGAAATTCCATTTAGGGTGCTTCTGACTGTTCCTGCTGGATTGCTTCAGGCAACCATTTTTAAAAGTGTCTTTCCATCGAAGAAAGAATCCAATCAGGAGAGTAGAACTAACCACGTGTCTCCATACTTGGGAACTGCCAGGGTACTGGAGAATGCTCCTCAAACTAGAGTAGTCCTTCTCCATGGGAAACATTCAAGAAGAAGTCCAGAAAGTTCCAGGGGAAATCCCCATGCATATCCCAAGGTCTACGATCACAGTCATAAAGAACCAAACTGTGGCCCGGAGCAAAATGTAGTCATTTTCCTCAGGAAACATGGGAGAGAGAATCCAGAAAGTCCAAGGAGAAATCTCCATGAATCTCCCAAGCTCTATGATCCCAGTCATAAGAAACCAACGTTTCCGGTCAGGGAACCGAAGTGTGGCCCAGAGTAAAATGTTCCAGAGACAGAGAAACTGTCTCATAATGAAACAGTAGAGGCTTGGCAAACCTCTTCATAAGTAGAAGAGAAGACCATAGTGCATAGGTAGGCAAAGTCTTCACTTATCTGGGAGTTACACAGGTCCAGTCCCACGTTGTAGCGCCATATGTTGTTTTCGCTGGGCTATGTTGTTTTCGCCGGGCTGGCTTCACGGGCGGGTAACAGATGACCAGGGACTCATGGTTGAGCTGTAGGCAGTATCTCTTTATTCATGCAGGATGCAGCACAATCTAAGCCGAGCTAAACTAAACTCAAGTACCCTAAAACTCACAATGCTGTCTTTATATATACTTGCCAAGTAGGGTGGAAAAAGGATGTGACATAGAGAGGGTGGAGAGAAAAGTGACTGGTGAAAATCAGAGAGTGTGACAAGGAGGGGGCAGAGCAGGTGAGAATCCTATCACTGAACCACCAATGCCCTGGAGTGCTTTATGTAAATGTAAAAGTGATTTATGTAAATAGACCAAAGCTTTGAATGGGATTAAATCTATCCCTATACAGGCATATGGTTAAGCAGAAGCCAGGGGGAGCTGGCATACTACCCAACAAGTACCATGCTGTTTTGATGATGATGGCTTTATAGTATAGTTTAAGGTCTGGGAGTGTGATGCCTCCATTTCTGTTTCTTTTCCTTAAGATGGTCTTGGCAATTCTAGGTGTTTTCATGTTCCAGATAAATTGTTGTAGTGTTTGTTCTATTCTCTTAAAGAAGCTTGGTGGAACTTTTATGGGTATTGTATTAAATTTGTATATGGCTCTGGGGAGAATATTCATTTTGATGATATTTATTCTTCCAATCCATGAGCATGGGATATCTTTCCATTTCTTGGTATCAGTTTCTATTTCCTTGCGTAGCGACTCATAGTTTTCAGCATACAGGTCTTTCACTTCTTTAGTCAACTTTATTCCTAGGTATTTGATTGATTTTGCTGAAACAGTAAATGGGAGTGATTTCTGGATGTCTTCTTCAGATTTAGTGTTTGCATAAAGAAATGCCACTGATTTTTGTACATTGATTTTATAGCCTGATACCTTGCTATATTGCCTAATAACTTCCAGTAGTTTTCTGCTGGATTCTTTAGGTTTTTCTATGTATACTATCATATCATCTGCAAATAGTGAGAGCTTGACTTCTTCCCTTCCAATCTGTATTCCTTTGATTTCTTTCTCTTGCCTGATTGCTATGGCAAGAACTTCCAATACTATGTTGAAGAGTAACGGTGACAGTGGACAGCCCTGTCTAGTCTCCGATCTGAGGGGGAATGCTTTCAGCTTCTGTCCATTGAGTATGATGTTGGCTGTAGGTTTACTATATATAGACTCCACTATCTTGAGGAATTTCCCATCTATTCCCATTTTTTGTAGAGTTTTGAGCATGAATGGGTGTTGGATTTTGGCAAAGGCTTTCTCTGCATCTATTGAAATAATCATGTGGTTTTTGGCTTTGCTTTTATTGATGTGGTGAATGACATTGATTGACTTATGGATGTTGAACCAGCCTTGCATTCCTGGGATGAATCCCACTTAGTCGTGATGAACAATATTTTTGATATGTTGTTGTATCCAGTTGCCCAAGATTTTGTTTAATATTTTGGAATCTATGTTCATCAGAGATATTGGTCTGTAGTTTTCCTTTTTTGTTCTGTCCCTATCAGCTTTTGGTATCAGGGTGATGTTGTTTTCATAGAAGGTGGAAGGGAGTATTCCTGTTTCTTCAATCTTATGGAAAAGCTTAAGAAGTATGGGTACTAACTGTTTCCTGAAAGTTTTGTAGAATTCGTTTGTGAATCCATCTGGTCCAGGACTTCTTAATAACGGTTTCGATTTCTTTTCTGTGATTGGTGCATTTAGATTTTGTAGTTCTTCTTGGTTCAGTTTTGGAAGGGCATATGCTTCTAGGAATTGTTCCATTTCTTCCAGATTTTCTAGCTTGGTGGCATATAGTTCTTTATAGAAGTTTCACAGGATTCTCTGGATTTCTGTGGTGTCAGTTGTGATATCTCCTCCATTGTTTACAATTCTATTAATTTGAGTCTTCTCTCTTTTTTGTTTGGTGAGTCTGGCTGGCTAGGGGTTTGTCAATTTTGTTTAATCTTTCAAAGAACCAACATTTGGCTTCATTGATCTTTTGTATGGTTCTTTTATTTTCGATGTTGTTTATTTCTGCTCTAACTTTAGTGATTTCTGTCCTTCTGGTTGCTTTAGGGTTCCTTTGTTCCTCTTCCTCTAAGTCCTTGAGGTGTGCAGTAAGGTCGTTCATTTGAGCTTCTTCTTGGTGTTTAATATATGATTGTATGGCTATAAGTTTCCCTCTCAGTACTGCTTTAGTTGTGTCCCAAATATTTTGATAGGTTGTGTCTTCATTTTCATTTGTTTCCAGGAACATTTGAATTTCCTGCTTGAGTGAATCTCTGTCCCAGTGGTTCTTAAGGAGTATGTTGTTTAGTTTCCAAATTCTGTGACTTTTAATAATTGTCTGTCTGTTGTTAAATGTTAGTTTTACTCCACTGTGGTCTGAGAAGATACTAGGAATGATTTCAATGCTCTTGAATTTATTGATGCTGTCTTTGTGGCCTAACATGTGGTCTATCCTTGAGTATGTGTTATGTGGATTTGAAAAGAAGGTGTATTCCAGTATTTTGGGGTGAAGGACTCTGAAAATGTCTTAAGAGGTCTAGTCTGTCAATCTCTTCATTCAATTCTCTTGTGTCTTTGTTGGTTCTCTGCTTTGTTGATCTGTCTAAGTGTGAGAGTGGGGTATTGAAGTCTCCCACTATTATTGTATTACTATTGATGTATTTTTAAAATTCTTTTAGTAAGTGCTTGATGTATTTGCCTCAGCTTCTTTCTTCATTACAGCTATTTCAGCTTTCAGTTCTCTAATTGCCTCAAGATAATCAGTATTTTCCTTGGGGGTCTCAACTGTTGTTTCCCTAATACTACCATTCCTTTCCTCCAATGTTGTTTTCATTTCTGTGATTAATAAGTTTATTATTGCTTGCATACTTTTCTTATCTATGGTTACTTCTGGCTGATTTGTAGTTTCTTCTGGGCTCTTGTCTTCATTCATTGGAGTAGCAGTTTTATTTGTTTTTGATCTACCCATTTTTTTGATTTATGTGTTTCTTTTTTTTTATGCTCTGTTGTTCCTCAGTTGTTGTGTCTTGAGTTCAAGCAACACTGTACTAAATACCTTTATGACAATTACACTCACCAACCTCAGGAATTACAGTAGCAACTGAAGCAAGTATTGAAGCAGTTTAATCACTACCAGTTAGCCAAACAATTTCTCCAGTCCGTGAAAGAATAGTAACCAAATCCCAGTGAAGAAGAAAGAGAAAAAAAAAAAAAGAATAGACAGTTATGCAAATCTACTATCCACTGTATATTCTAGGGTAACAAGAGGGGAAAGGGAACTAGAGCAGAGATACACAAATAGAGAGTCCACTCTGAGTCAGAATTCTTCCCCAAAATAATTCCCAAATGTGTATCAGTGAATTCAAAAAAGCACACTGTTTGATGGTGTTGGGGCTGGGGCCTGTGGCTTTGGGAGCTGTAGGATTAAGGAAGAAAGGATGACAAGAATGAGAAAAAGAATTAAAAAAAAGAAAGAGAGAGAGAGAAAAAGAAAAAGATAAGAAAAGAACAGTCATAAAAGAGTGGTGAAAGGAAAGAGTTTTTTAAATTAATTTATTTATTTTTAATTATTTAATTAGCTCTGCGGCGTGAGGTGGGGGGTTGGCTACTCAGAAAGAAAAAAGAGCCAGAGGTTTCAGAAGGGTATAGACTTAGAATGAATGATACTCCCTGGTGGGACAGGAATTTGGTAAAGACAGAATCTAGGCAGGGGATTCTGCTAGGAGTTGGTCCTCAGGCACTGGTTAGGCAAGGGGGGGGGGAGGTGGGGAGGCAGTGTGCTTAATAATTAAAAGGAAAAAAATTTTTATTCCCTTTTTTTCTACTCTAATTCTTAACCCAAATTAAGTTATAGTCACCTCCTTGGTGTCACCGCTAGGACCCCTTATTGACTGGCCTACTAAAGGCAGAAAATCCTATCGTTTCCAGAAGATGCGATCAGAGCTCATGCCACTAGCAGCTTCTCAGTCCACCATCTTCCGGGAACCCCCCTACACTGAGTTTTTCTTGTTTGAAATCATGTATGAAAGCCCTTTATCAGAGAAGTCATATTCAGGCTTTTACTTGGTCAAGTGAAACATTTCTTCACTGCAGGAGCATTTGAAAGATATTGCTGGATAGTAAGTGCAGATGTTTGACAAAGCTGCCAGAGAGACTCTCACCTTTTCACTTGAATTAGTGATGGTGGTATGTGTGGCTGGCTACAGGACAAAATGGATTTGAAATATTAGCAAGGAAAAAATAAATCATGATACATTTCCTTCCTGTAACTTGCCCTGAAAGCAGGAATAAAAGGCTCAGGGATAAGAAGGGTCAGGTGTGGGTTATATTTGTAACAGCAGCAAATGGGCAATAGCAAAAAAAAAAAAAGAAAGCCATTCCTGATTCATAGAGCTTGGAGTTCCAGAGATGTCAGAGAAGAAAAAATCAGGAGTTGAACACAGGAGATCTCTCACAACATAGCCACCATGTGCTCTAATGTGACTACAATGGATTCTTGAGAACTAGTTAAGGGATCTTCAACCAGGTGTGGGGGTAGCATTGGAAAGGAACTTACAAGAGATTTGAGACCTGCCTTTTTCAGATAGATAAAGACAGACAGCTAGGGTGGGAGAAAATACATTAGCACAGAAGCTTCTTCCAAAGCAATGGGGGTGTCCATTTTTTAAAATTTTTTTTCTTTATAAAATGGTAACATTGACAAAACCATAGGATAAGAGTGGTTCAACTCCATACAGTTCCCACCACCAGAAATCCATATCCTATCCCCTCCCCTTATCCCTCTGAAAGTATGGACCCAAGGTCATTATAGGATGCAGAAGTTGGAAGGATTGGCTTCTGTAATTGCTTCCCCGCTAAACATGGGTGTTGACAGGTTGATCTATTCTCTCAGCCTGCCTCTCTCTTTCCCTAGTGGGGAAGGGCTCTGGGGAAGCGGAGCTCCAGGACACATTGGTGGGGTCGTCTGTCCAGGGAAGTCTGGTTGGCATCTGGAACCTGGTGGTTGAAAGTAGAGTTAACATATAAAGCCAAACAAGTTGTTGACTAATCATGAACCTAAAGGCTGGAATAGTGCAGATGAAGAGTTGGGGGGGGGGGTGTCTCTGTTTTGTAGATAGCTAGTAGGCATATTTTAGTTATATTCCAAAGGGCCCATGATTATACTACTTTTTTTTCCCCTGAGCCTGAAATTTGATATGCAGGTGGATCCAAGTAATTGTTTGGGAAGCTGATGTCATGGCTGGAAAAAGGACTAGAAAGCTGGATCAGGGAAGAGAGTAGCTCCCTAATTCCATTCTAACTTGGTTCATGCTGTGGCAAATCAGAATCTACTCAAGTGAGCCACTTTGTCAGTCCTCTCCTTTATCTCTTCCACTTTTCCATCAGCATCTCTCTGTACCTGAAAGCAAAAAAATTAATTAATTAATTAATTTTTAATTTAATTAATTACTCAACTAATTTTATCAGAGTGCTGCCCAGCTCTGGCTTATGGTGATGTAGGGGATTGAATCTGGGACCTTGGAGCCTCAGGCATGAGAGTCTCTTTACATAACCATTATGTTGTCTACTGCCACCCAAGACAAAATAAATTAAAATCAGGACTTGCCAGCCATTTATTTAGTACTCTTGAACAAATCAGTCAACTTTCCTGACTTCGGTTTCATAACTTGGTGACAGTAGCAGTAGTAGATGGTATGAAGCATATTCTCAGTAGATACTCAGTGTTAGCAAAGCTATTAATGCTTATTTCATGTTATATGTATGATATTATTTAATGTTATGAATATTATTTCATATTATGTATATGAACCTGTCTGGTAGAAAATGGAAAAAAATAATTTATTGGGTCACGGCAGAGAATGCATATAGTTTCTGCAGGAATACAATGATTTCTTTGGAGAACATTGGGATCATACAGTCAAGTAGATCATTGGGCGGTACCTTAGTGCTGACATCTGATGTCTTGGTCTGACAAGATACAGAAATGCGATGCAGAGTCAATCCCAGAGATTTATCATCAGACTTGCCGGGCAGCCGTTATTCTAAATCTCTAGTCTGAGCATATGACTCCCCAAATATAGTCATTCACAGGCTCCGATTTCTTTTGGGTTGTCAGAAAAGCCATACTGTGTTTTTTCTGGTTCTCTATGCAAAAAACATGTCATGACTCTTCTGACAACCCAACATAAAGTTTTTAGTTGGCATTCATACTTCTTAGCATTCAAGGACTTCAAGATCACTCCTTGTCCCTGTTGCCACATCTGTGCCTCAAGAAAATGATTTTTTTTTTTTTAATTCTTGCAGCTACAGATTACTCCAGCTGCAGACTCAGAGTCCTAGAAACAGGAAAGGGACAGATGGGAGGTTAGGTTACATGTCCACAATTCAGCTGCCAGACAGCAGGGAAAGTGGTCACTAGCATACTCATACTGTATAATCCTCTTGGGGGAAACCCAGAGGTGTGAGTCATCTTATCCTTACCCTAAATATCAGTGATGACTGGATGTTTGCATGTGAATGTGACAATAAGTTTTCCTCACACTATATTGACTTTACAGATCTTTTGACTCCCGTTTCCTGTCTACTATGACAAATGAGTGTTAATTTACATCTAACTCACATGGAATATTACTGAGAGAAATTACAAAAAATTAAAGTGGCTAAAACTTTACATAGTTAATTGTGCTAGAAGTGAAAATACGGCTCAGGTAGATATATGAAAATATCTCACTTAGCGTGCATTCTCCAAGCTCTGGATGAATATGGGATGATCTCTGCCTCATGGACAGAAGTTGAAAAATAAGTACAGAAAGAGAAAACGCACAAGTAGAACTTGCACTGGGTTTGACATATTACACAAAAGCATAGGACTTGGGGTGGGGGCTTTCAGGTCCTGGCACAGAATGGTGGAGGAGGAACTAGACTGGGGGTGAGAATATTTTGCAGAAAACTGAGCAACTTGACATGTGTCAACAACTGTATTTACTGTAAATCATTAATCTGACCAATAAAACAAATTCAGTGCCAGCATTGAACCTAGAACCCAGCACATGTACAATTGCGCGAAAGAAAAGGAAAAATACAAATAGTAAGTGGATACATTAGTTTTTCTGAGAATAACCCAATGATGTTACTAAAGGCTGACCCTAGATATGGAAAAAATGACAAAATAGAATCATCTGCTACTTGCTAGCGGTAATAATGACGGGGTGTCGCCAGGGTCTCACACATGCAGTTTCACTTCTCCAAGTTTACATTTTCATTCAGATTGAGAATGAGAGAGAGAGAGTGAGTCAGGGACAGAGATGTGGAGATGGAGAGATATAACAGCACCAGGGCTGCTTCTAGTGCCACCATAGTATTTTCTTTTATCTTTTCTTTTTTTAAAATTTATTTAAGAAAGGAGACATTAACAAAATCATAGGATGGGGAGGGTACAGTTCCACACAATTCCTGCCACCCAATCTCCATATCCCATCCCCTCCCCAATAGCTTTCCCATTCTCTATCCCTCTGGGAGTATGGACCCAGGGTCCATGTTGTGGGATGCAGAAGGTGGAAGGTCTGGCTTCTATAATTGCTTCCCCGCTGAACATGGGCATTGACTGCTCGGTCCATACTCCCAGTCTGCTTCTCTCTTTCTCTAGTAGGGTGGGTCTCTGGGAAGCAGAGATCCAGGACGCATTGGTAGGGTCTTCAGTCCAGGGAAGCCTGGCTGGCATCCTGATGGCATCTAGAACCTGGTGGCTGAAAAGAGATTTAACATATAAAGCCAAACAAATTGTTGGAGAATCATGGACCCAAAGGTTGAAATAGGGGAGATGAAGTGTTGGGGAGGTACTCACTGCAAACTCTAGTGTACTACTGCTTTCAGGTATACATTTTGCCCTAGTTTATGGATACGTGTGAACATATGCTCTATCTCATGGAACCTGGTGTATATCTAGGTTTTGGGACTTTGTTAGGACGTGAACTACCTGGGATGGAATTAGAGTATACTATGAAAGGAAAGGTCTCACCTGTGTAATGAAGCTGAAGGGTTGTCATTCCACACTTGAAGTCTCTGAATGAAGTCTGAACTGAAGCATGTTGAGGTGGCACTCGTGTTGATTAGGTTGCGATCGGCAGATGCAATATTATTTGATAAGAATTGTGAGAAGCAAAAGGGAAAGTGGGCCCTACCCTAGGGTCCCAGGGCTGGGGGAAGTTTAGGCTCTGTAGTGGAGATGTGAGGCTCCTGCTGTCTTAGGGTTCAAGAAGACAGTGGATAGTTATTGTTAACATCACATTATTTGGTAATTGGGTTAACTTTGATAAGTCCCTTTGTTAGACATACAATCAATTTTCCCCCTCTCATATTAATTAAATAGTGATTTATTTGACTACAATTTAATAGGAGTGTACATAAACACCATTCCCACCACCAAAAGATTGTGTCCCATCCCACCCATCCACCCCTATACCCCTGCCGGCCCAGGAAGCCACATATCCATCCTCCCCCTAACCACAGGGTTTTTACTTTGGTTATATGGTGTGCTAGGACTTGAACTTGAACTGTCAACATATGAAAGCAGGTGAACTATTCCACTGCTCCCTAGTGCCATCTTAACAAAATTGGAGAGTTGAAAGTTGAATGAGAATATTTGACATGTACCCTAAAGAAAATTTAGAATGACTGAAGCTGTATCTATCTTGATGTGGGGTGAAGAATAGATTAGAGAAGGAAAGCTCTGTTGGAAAACATACATTGAAAGCTGTGGATAGTTATGAAAACTGTTTTTAAATATGAAACATATAGAAAATGTCTAAGGTGATCAAAATTATTCAATCATTTCAGTTAAGTACAGATTTCATTCTTTAGTAAAAGAAATCTGTTGATCTAATTCTAGGAACATGTTTGTATTAATGAATATTGAATTTGAACAATTTTTGGTTTACTAAATTTTGTTTCTGTTGAATAATTTTGTTGCTGAATTAAGGTCTTGTAAATACCTGATTTCACCACTACAGGAGTGACTTTATTTTATTCAGCTACGGATTGTAGATTCTGAGAAACATTCCAAGAAGGTTTGACTGCTCACCATCCAATGCTTCCAAGATTCCCCAGCACTCAGCATAGTAATCCCATGTGCTGCTGGGTCTTGAACCTGGGCTATAAGTATGACAAGGAATTTGCCAAATCTGTGAGCTATATCACTGGCTTGAAGTGAGTGACAGATTGCCATGGATTATACCGTTCACTTTATTATCCGTGACAACCTAAAGCTACTTCTTAGAAAAATAACCCTTGACTAAAGAATTTCTCTGAACTCAGATAAAAGACTCAGTATCTTCTCAGTTGATAATTGGATTCAGAGAGCAACCTGCTATGCTATGTATTACAGATATTATCTGACAGATTGCAGTAAAGTCGGCAGTTTTTAGAAACATTTGATGGTGAGCAGTCAAACCTTCTTGGAATGTTTCTCAGAATCTACAACACTTTTACTCTGTTACCCTTTAAAATATTTTTATTCCCACTGCCAGGAGCATGAATATCACTGTGGAAGACAGAGTCCTAGGGTTGCCATGCAGAACCATGGAAAAGTGTTATGATCTTACTGTTGAAAGCCATTCTCTCCAACAGCCAATTCTCTTGTATCTGTAAATGTCAAGACTATATCTGGACATAGAATTTTGGTTTAATATGCTTTACCTTAATATTTTCATTATTTTCCCTATCTTAACACTGTGTATAGATTACTGTTCCACATAAAGAGCTATATTATCTAAAATCATATCAAGATGTTAAAGATGCTTATAATTGGTCTCCTGAAAAAGTTTATGTGTGGATGACTTTTGTAGTCCTTAATCATTCTTGAAGTGTTGTGACATATATTTGTGATAATGCTTCTTTTTCTAAGTGATGACTTGTTATGATAATTTATCTCCTTTTTTTTTTTGTCAATATACAACTGAAATGGAAAGGTGTTGTTCTTGTAGACTGGTAGAGTTTGTACTTCTGTTCCTGTCACTGACAGTCTTATTTGCAACTGGTATTTTTTTCAGCCTCTTCGAATTTCCACACTGCCATTTATTGTATTTCATTAAAATGGAGTTAGAAATGCTAGGCATATAATTAGATAGAGAAATATGCTATCGATTTAGCTTTTCATTATGATCTTATCACATGTTTAGAAAATGTCATTTGGTACAATTGTTATGATTAAAACCACAAATGAGATCTGTTATATCACACTTAGTTTTTAGTGCATGATGCAGTGCAAAGTATGAACAACCAGGGTTGATATGTTCATATTAGAGCTACATATGTAATGTATCCATAAATGCCTATGGATTAATAGTTTAAACTAAATGTCCAGTAGATGAGAGGTTTCTTCAGGCAGCCATATTACATAAAAGTAAATCAGCACTTAAAAACTCGATTTTATTTTATTTTATTTTATTTATTTTTTAATTTTTTAAGTTATCTTTATTTTGTTTGATAGAAACAGCCAGAAATCAAGAGGGAAGGGGGTAATAGAGAGGGAGAGAGACGGAGAGACACGTACAACACTGCTTCACCACTGGCAAAGCTCTCCCCCTGCAGGTGGGGACCAGGCACTTGAACCCAGGTCCTTGCGCATTGTAATATGTGCATTCAACCAGGTGCGCCATCACCTGGCTCCTCCAAAAAACTCAGTTTTAAAGTCCTTGTGGATAATAATCTTCTAGATATACAGAGCCCTAAAACACATGCCTTATGGAAAGAATGTATCCATTTCAAGGAGACTAGGAAGGTCAAAGAACAAAGATCTCAAAGTCAAAAGTAGTTTCAAAATCACAGTTCCTTTTCTGTCTAGTTTCCACAACTGTTAATACATATATACCAGGAGCCAGAGTCTTAGAAATGGATTTTCAGTCAGTTCCTACAAAGCTGTTGTTTCTGACCCAATTTTATAGCTGTCAATGGGTCAAATTGATGTTTCAATAAAAATGGGTATGTAGCAATTTCTTTTGGATAATTCATTTCCTTTGGCTATATCCTTAGAAATGAGATTGCTCTATCTTGGAGGGAGGTTGAAAGAACAATGTTGAGTAGAACATGCACCCCATAAAGATCTTTGGTCTATACTCCCACAGAGTAAAGAACAAGGAACCTTCATGGAGGGGATGGGATACATAACTCTGGTGATGGGAATTGTACGCAATTCTACCTTTCTTATCCCACAATCTTGTTGATAATTATTCAATCACTTAAAAATATAATGAGAAGGAGAAGGAGGAGGAGGAGGAGGAGGAGGAGAAGGAGGAGAAGGAGGAGAAGGAGGAGAAGGAAAAGGAGAAGGAGAAGAAGGAAAAGGAGGAGGAGGAGGAGGAGGAGGAGGAGGAGAAGGAGATGGAGAAGAAGAGTGTTAAGCCAAAATGTGAAGGGTGAGTACAGGATGATCTCACACATGGATGTGACTTGAAAAGCAAGGACTGATGGGGAAGCACAAACTAAAACATGGACTGGGTTTGGTTTATTGCACCAAACAGGACTTTGGAGAAGATCAAGAGGGAGGGGATTGCAGGGTCTGTTTTCAGGTCCTCCTGCCTGTTGGTGGAGAATGACCTAATCTGGCGTGGGCATGTTTGCAACCAGCTATCATGGGGAGAAGAGAGGTTTTGCCCATGTGCCAAAAACTGTAATCATCCATGAACCTCCCAATAAAGTAAAAGAAAGAAACAAGATTGTCAGATCATATGCTAGTCCTGAACTTATTTTTCTATTCTTTTAATTTAGAGAGAGAAAGAGAGAAGAGGGAGTGGGAGAGGGAGTGGGAGAGGGACTGGGAAGGGGAGGGGAGAGGGGGAGGAGAAAAGGAGGGGGATGGAGGGAAAGGGAGAGGAGGAGGGGTAGGAGAGTAAGAGGGGAAGGGGAGGGGGAGGGTAGAGGGAGAGGAGAGGGGGGAGGGAGATAAGAGGGGGAGGGGAAGGAGGGGAAGAGAAGAGGAGGGCCATTTTTGCAAAACAGTTTTTCCATTTTTGCTGTTGCTGTTATTGTTGTTGGTTAAGACAGAGAGAAATGGAGAGAGGAGGGGAAGACAGAGAGGGAGAGAGAAAGATAGAAACCTGCAGACCTGCTTCACTTGTGAAGTGATCCCACTTCAGGTGGGAAGCCAAGGACTGGAATCAGGATCTTTGAGCAGGTGCTTGTGCTTCCTACTGTGTGCACTTAACCTGGTGCATCACCGCCCAGCTGTAGGGAATTGTGAGGATATGGTAGAGCTTGGCGGGACTCCCCCAGTGAAAAGTGAGGGCCTGAGGGGCACGGCCAATCCTATCAGCCTCTCTACTGAAGAGTCTGACATCCAGTCCCATACCAAACATTTTAAATCTACTATATTTTTTTAACTACACATAAAATTAGTTTCACCACTGCTTCTTTTCAGTACTCTGTTCTACATGAAACTATTTTATACTTATTATTAAAATAAAGGACAATATGGTTGTTTTCCACTCCTGTTTTGACAACTAGTACTGCTGTATTGCTGTAAATACTGCTCTTTGTGCGTTAATATTTTCCTCCATGGTCCATGAATGAGTTGAAATTATTAAATTTTCTGATAGGTCATTTTACATTACCAAGATAAACCAATATGATTATGATGATCATCTTTTTAAAAGATTTTATTTATTTATTTATTAATGAGAAAGATAGGAGGAGAAAGAAAGAACCAGACATCACTCTGGCACATGTGCTGCTGTGGATCAAACTCTGGACCTCATGCTTGAGAGTCAAAAGCTTTATCACTGTGCCACCTCCCGGACCACATGATGATCATTTTTCTTATACTCTCAGATTTATCAGCTAATATTATGTTATGCATTTTTTTCAGATGCTCTAAGAAAGATTTTTGAAAATCCATTTTTTTATTAAAGTAACATTGATTGCTTTTACAATGCGATACGATTTGGGAAGTGTAGTGCACACAGACACACACAGAGACATAATATATAGACACAACTCACCAACTCACCTCACCCACCACTAAAGTTTCTGTGTCAATACACAAGAGAATCCTCAACATAATCCCCTGATTCACACTCTGGTAAGTACTAGTTTTCACAGTTTAAAAGTGAGTTTTCTTATTAGTAATATTATTTTGTTTTGCAAGTTTGTTTGCTTTATCTAGATAATATATGTGACTAAAACTGTCTAGTAGTTTCTTTTAACTTCTTTACTTGTTAAATTTAACATGATCACCTACAGTTCCATTCATTTTGTCCTGAATGTTATCTTTCTGATGACATAATAGTACTCCATAATACTTATCCTGTCCTAGGGAGTCCGGCAGTAGCGCAGCGGGTTAAGTGCAGATGGCACAAAGCTCAAGGACTGATGTAAGGATCCTGGTTGGAGCCCTGGCTCCCCACCTGCAGGGTGAAGCAGGTCTGCAGGTGTCTCTCTTTGTCTCCCCCTCTCTGTCTTCTCCTCCTCTCTCCATTTCTCTCTGTCCTAGCCAACAATGATGACATCAACAACAATAATTACAACAAGGGCAACAAAAGGGAATAATAATAATAATAATAATAATAATAATAATAATAATACTTATCCAGTCCTTTTTAGATGATCATTTAGTTTAAAAGTTCAGGCTCAATTTTGTCTTTTCTGAATAAGGTACTTATGAACAAATGGGAGCATATATTCTTTCAAATTAATTCTTTAAAATTTTGCATATATGCCCAAGAGTAATACTGCAGGGTCCTGAGGTATTTTACATTTGTGTTTCCTTAAAGAGCCTCTATACATTTTCCACATGCACTTCGTCAGTTTGTAATCCCACTAAGGATGTATCAGCATTCTCTTTCCTTATTATACTTATTAACATAGGCTGACCCACTTGCTTCTATGGAAGCCATTCTCATGGGTGAGGATTCCTGTCATTTCTCTGTTTTATTGGTGAGCAACACCTTGCTTTAGCCTCTCATTCAGACTTTATCCATCTGTTAAGACTTGATGTGAGTTTCTTGTAAACATAGTTAAATGGGTCCTGTATTTTAAATCCATCTAGGGCTTTGTCTTCTGATTGGTGATTTCAGACTATTCATACTTCAGGTGACTATTGATATAGATGGCAACAGTGCAATTTTATTTTATTTCCTGCTTCTTTCCCGCTTTCATTGTTTCTTCTCTTAGCTAATATATCTGCTACTTAGTGTGGATAGTTTTTCATGGTGATTAACTCAGTTCCTTTACCTTTTCATGTCATGTCCCCCCTTTATTCAATGTAGCTATTGACACTTTTGATATCCGTTTGACTCCTTTCCAGTTCTGGATAAATTGCTTCAAATATCTTAAATTATTTTTTTCCCCTTTAAGGACTGGACATTTAGAAAAATATTTATAGCATATCTGAACATTTAAACTTTATTCTGTGGAAATAATTATTTTGAAGATAGTTTCCTGTTGGGATATTGTACAGATGTGATTGAGTTAGGCAGGACTCACAAACCACCATATTTCCATGTGAGTATTATTATTTACATATCAATCTTCTGCCTTGTTTTAAAAATGACTCCTCTGCCACCACATTACCCCCTCAGGGTATCACCCATTCCCAAGAGCTAAAAAACTGTAGCAACCATTGCTACGGAAGCTTTCTACCTTCCCAGAATGCCTTGTTTTCTTCACCCCCTTTCCTAGACAATTCCATCCTGACTTGCTACTTCCGGAATTCTCCTATAAAGTCACTCCTGTTTCCACTCTCTCTCTTCTTTCTCTTCCACATCCCAACCAGGACAAGGGCAGGTATGCATAGTGGGAGGCGGCCATTTTGCTAGCTCCATGTGGCTTAAACCCGCTGTGATCACACCCAACTCTGGGGCATCCACAGGGGTGTCCACATGAATAAAGATTTTCGTTCCCACTCCACCACAAGTTCCTGGTCTCTTTTCTCTCCCATGACGCAACCCAAGTTACCCTGTGAATATTCCACAATAAAATATAAAAGTAAGAAATGTTCACTTTGTATTGAATTCCATGGAGACATTCAGTCTGAGCTGTTCAGTGTCTTTTCACTACTGTAAATGATTGGACATTGTTGTTTAATATGTTTTACATTTCTTTTATTTGCCTCATTCTAAAATTGTGGTTAAATATTGACATGTACACATAACTCTTTACAACATTTACCTTTTAACTTATTTTTATTTATATTTTTTAATTTTTATTCGAGAAGTTCAGTATTTTCTCAGATGATTCTTCATCTGAATCTTCTAGTCAACTTTTTAAAAATATATTTATTTATTTTCCCTTTTTTGTTGCTCTTGTTTTTTTTTATTGTTGTTGTAGTTATTATTGTTGTTATTGATGTCATCATTGTTGTTAGATAGGACAGAGAGAAATGGAGTGAGGAGGGGAAAACAGAGAGGACGAGAGAAAGACATCTGCAGACATGCTTCACTGCTTGTGAAGCTACTCCCCTGCAGGTGGGGAGCCGGGGGGCTCGAACTGGGATCCTTATGCCAGTCTTTGCACTTAGCACCAAGTATGCTTAACCCGCTGCACTACCACCCCACTCCCTCTAGTCAACTTTTGACTCTACATTCCATTATTTAGTTTATCCATTGGATTCTTTTTTTACGACAGTAATGTTTCCATATCAAATAAATCCAAATGATTTTTTATGCATGCTTATTTTTTATCTCTTTTTCCATTATGCTTTTATTTCCGACTGTACATATTTAATTTTACTTGAATGTGCTGTTCTATTAGTTTCATTAATTTTGTTCCTTCTACTGTCATCAGCTCATCATTTTCTCCTGTGAGCTCATATTTCCCTGGGACACACTATTACTTTGGTTGCCATATGTACCTAGAAGATGATTTACTTGACATATGAGCCCTTGTTTTGATTTTCCAAATAATTTTATTTGGCTAGTGATAGGGAAAGGCCCTGGAGTTGCAATCAAGTCAGTGCCTGTTTGCAGTTCCCTTCCTATTTGCCCAGAGACCCTTCACATTAGGGTCACTTCTAAGCAATGCTTTAAGTTTTTTTTTTTTTTTTTTTTAACCACTGTCCCTTTTTTTTTGTTTTGTTTTCCCCACCAGGGACTCAGTGCAGGCACTAGGAACTCACTGCTTTTGGTGGCTATTTTTTCTTTAAAAATTTTATTGGATAGAGAAATTGAGAAGGGAATAGAGATAGAGAGGAAGACCTGCAGACCTGCTTCACTATTTGTGCAGCTGAGGACCGGGGGCTCAAGCACAGGTCCTTGCAAATGGAAATTGGTGTGCTCAGCTGGGTGCACTACTGCTTAGCCCTCCCATATATGCTTTTATATTGTGGTAAAATATACATGCTATAAAATCTGCCATTGGCATGTAAAATCCTCAACAGTGTGCAATTATCATGACTACCTAGTTCAGCAACCCTGATCCTTTCTGAATGGAATGATTAAGCAGACCCTGCTTACCATGAGTCTGCTTTCTGTCTCTTGTTCTTCTTCTAGCGTTTGCCCTTCTTCCGTAGCCAGTCAACAGCGTCACGTTGAGCCTGATGTAAAGTTTCGAGACCTCCTTTGAATCTGGAGAGGTGGCAGTCGTTGACTATGTGGGTCATAGTCTGTCTGTAGCCGCAGGGGCAGTTCGGGTCGTCTCTGGCTCCCCAGCCATGGAACATAGCGGCGCACCGGCCATGGCCTGTTCGATAGCGATTGAGGAGGGCCCAATAATAATGTGCTAGGTCAAAGCCGGGTTGACGCTTGCAGGGGTCTGTGATGAGGTGTTTGTTCTTTACCTCAGCTGACTGCCAGCTCTGTTTCCAAGAGACTGGAACAGAGAAGTTCAGTGTAGGCGTAGGGGACCAGATTGGGTGACGAGACGTCAAGCATTGGACAGGGTGGGCGAAGATATCCGCGTATATTGGCAGGTCCGGTCGAGCGTAGACGTGGGAAATGAACTTAGATGATGCCGCATCCCGACGAATATCTGGCGGGGCGATGTTGCTAAGAACTGGCAGCCATGGAACCGGGTTGGAACGGATGGTTCCAGAAATGATCCTCATGGAGGAATATAATTTGGAATCGACTAAGTGGACATGGGGGCTACGGAACCATACTGGGGCACAGTATTCTGCAGTGGAATAGCATAATGCCAGAGATGATGATCGTAGTGTGGAAGCGCTTGCGCCCCATGAGGAGCTGGCCAGTCTTGCAATGATGTGATTCCTCGCGCCCACCTTTGCTGCAGTTTTTATGAGATGTTCGTGAAATGACAGAGTGCGATCGAGAGTAACGCCAAGATAGACTGGCTGGGCTTCATGCCGGATTCTCGTATCTCCAAGCTGCACATTAAGCTCACGCGAGGCTGAGGCATGGTATAGATGGAAAACAGATGATACCGTTTTTGCAGTGCTAGGGATTAGTCGCCATTTTTTACAGTAATCAGATATCAGAGACATGTCTTTCATCTGTCTCTTGTGATTTTTACTGACTCTGGATATTGCATGTGAATGCTACTACATAACATTTGGCCTTTGTGACTGAAAGCTTCCACTTAGCATAATAATATTTGAAGGTTCATTCATGCTATAACATGCATCAATAAAGCACTGCTGTTTTTTTTTTTTTTTTTTGAAGGATGTCACTTTGTGAAGAAGATCCAGTGGAATAAACCATGGGAAGAACATGAAGAAATAATAAGAACAGATTGACTCTGAGAGAGTGAAAAGGAGACAGTGGGAATATTCATAGGTCAGACTGACTGTAACTCCATTTGCATTGTCAGACAACGCATAGGCATTGTGGTTCTCTTAGGGAATGATTAGTTTCTAGTCCAGTCTTTAATGGGAGTCTCTGAAATTAGTTTTGTCTATTTTTGATCCATATGTGATATGTGAATCATATACATATATATGTACCTATCTGTCATCTATCATCTATCTATCAATCATCTATCTGTCATCTATCATCTATCTATATATCTGTCATCTACCTATCATCTATCTATCTACCTATCATCTATCTATCTATCTATCTATCTATCTATCTATCTACCTGCCATCTATATATCATCTTCTATCACCTATCATTATCTATCCATCTCTATCATCTATCTGTTAATTTGCCCAATTATCTACCTATTCTAAGCTCCCATAAGTTCTACCTACAATTCCATGTGTTTTAACACTTTAAAGTGTAATGACTTTAGAAATTAACAAGGACACATATTTTTTGGAATTGTCAGTTTAAAAAAATTTTTGACTTGTAACAAATAATAAGTTGCTATCCTTTTTATTTCATTGTGAGAGGAGAAAAGCATTTTTGTGAGCCCATTGCATGTAAATAATAATTTCGAGTAAGATATGGAAAATAAATTAGAAATGAAGTTTTAGTCATGAATGTTAACTCAGAAAGCAGGCATCCACTACTGCTTCCATTCCCTAGTGAGTAAAATTACTAGGTTTCCAGTGAAGCCTTTGCTTCTCAAGTGAAAAAAAAAAAAAGAAGACATTTCTAAGAGTCTAGCTGTTTATTTTATTTATCTCTCAGTTGTCTTTCCTAATCACAGAGAAATCCCTGTCTGATTAACGAACAATTTCTGGCTCTGTTTCAGAATCTGGCTGCAGTGCATTTGCTGTGTGATATCTCAGAGATGTACAACATGTTCACAGTGAATTTTCCAACTGAAAACAGTAGAGTTCAAATAAAGTCAATTAATTCATGGAGTGAATGGATTGATGCCCAGAACTGCATGTCTTGTGGAGGCCTTTTTGATTCACTTGCCAAAAGATATCTGTTTATAAATGCAGTAAACATAACTCTTTGGTGTGTAATGGCAGTTACAACCTGAAGTGATTTCACTCCCTGTGTTATGACTGATCTCACATAATATAATTGCATTTTACATTTGTTTCAAAGATATATTTTTCTTATGTTCCCCTTCTCCCAGTAATTCATTTGTATTACTGCTTTAAGATATAGGCATTTGCTCCATTTTATTTCTTTCTCTTCCTAACTTTCATCTGCCTTTGTTCTTATTCTTCTTTCCAAAATATTCTTCCTGTTCTCTTTCAAGTCATATTTTCCTTTAATATGCATACTTTATTTTTCCTTCTCTTTTTCTCTTCCATTCCTTTTGTTTAGCCTCTTCAGTTGGATGGAATTGTGCCCCTGTAGGTTCTTGAAACTAATTTCTCCAACCACGTTGGTAGTCTTAGTCACATGATATTTTTCATTCGTGTGTGTGTGTGTGTGTGTGTGTGTGTGTGTGTGTGTGTTGCGGGGGGGGGGTAACTGTCAGAAACAGGTGTAAGTTGAGGAGCTGGTTTACTTGCTGTCTATGTATCTTAGGCCTGTATCTATAGCTGTTTATTTTTTTAAAATCTGTTTATTTGTTTGCACAAATATTTTTTCTTCTTCTTTTCTACAGTTTTATACTATATAGGGACCATGAATAACTAATCAGCTTTGGTAGTGACTAATCACTACCAAAGTAGTGATCCCATTTTTAAAATTTGTATAACATCTTTCATATGATATAAATGCATACAAGCTTGAATTCATCCCTATATATACAGTTATCCTCTGATCAGTTAATTAAACAAATATATGGTAAATACTATATTACAAACAAAACTTGCATCACATTTATAATCTTTTCAGGTGTTTTAGTTCGAGTTCTCTTTGTTGATGTTATCTTATTGAGCTGTAATTGTGTTATATTGCTGTCAGTTGTACAGAATAATGCTTTGGTATTTGTACGTTGTAAAGCAGTCATCATCATAATGCAGCTGATATTCTGAAATGTTCAGTAAGTAGAATTTTTGAATAAATCTTTCTTTTGACTGTAGATATAGCAGAATATTATACAAGAATTACTGTAGCTGGGCCCCTGTTATGGTAGGGTATTGGATGCCATTTGGTACACCAGCCTCAAGCTCCACTTTACATTACTATTCAGAATTCTGTACTGCACTGTGAGACACCTTCCTTAGAAACCAATAAACACGTGCCTCTTGTCATTCCTCCACTGCCCCAATTCGACTGTCTTCCTTTATACTTTTTTGTTAAATTTCTTTATTGGAGAATTAATGTTTTACATTCGTTAGTAAATACGATAATTTGTACATGCATAAAATTTCTCAGATTTCCATATAACAATACAACCCCCCACTAGGTCCTCTCTCATCCTTCTTGGACCTGTAGTCTACCCCCACTACCCACCCCAGAGTCTTTTACTTTGGTGCAATATGCCAATTCCAGTTCAGGTTCTACTTGTGTTTTCTCTTCTGATCTTGTTTTTTTAAATTCTGCCTGAAAGTGAAATCATCCCATATTCATCCTTCTGTTTCTGACTTATTTCACTTAACGTGGATTTTTCAAGGTCCATCCAAGATTGGCTGAAAATGGTGAAGTCACCATTTTTAATAGCTGAGTAGTATTCAATTGTATATATTTCCACAACTTGCTCAGCCACACATCTGTTGTTGGACACCTGGGTTGCTTCCAGGTTTTGGCTATTATGCATGGTGCTGCTGAGGACATATGTGTACACAGATCTTTTTGGATGGGTGTGTTGGGTTCCTTAGAATATATCACCAAGACACGTGTTACAGGATCATAGGGTAGGTCCATTTCTAGCTTTCTGAGAGTTCTCCAGACTGTTCTCCACAGAGGTTGGACCAATTGACGTTCCCACCAGCAGTGCAGAAGAGTCCCTTTGACTCCACAATCTCTCCAGCATTTGCTGTTGGTATCTTTTCTGATGTATGACATTCTTACAGGAGTGAAGTGGTATTTCATTGTTGTCTTTATTTGCATTTCTCTGACAATCAACAACTTGGAGCATTTTTTCATGTGTTTCTAAGCCTTTTGGATCTCTTCTGTGGTGAATATTCTGTCCATGTCCTCCTCCCATTTCTGGATGGGGTTATTTGTTTTCTTGTGGTTGAGTTTGCCAAGCTTTATATGTATCTTGGTTATTAGCCTCTTGTCTGATATATAGGATTTAAAGATCTTCTCCCATTCTGTGAGGGGTCTCTTGGTTTGGGTAATGGTTTCTTTTGCTGTGCAGAGCTTTTTAATTTGATGTAGTCCTATAGGATTATGCTTGTCTTAGTCTTCTTTGTAATTGGATTTGTTCCATTGAAGATGTCTTTAAAATTTATGTGGAAAAGAGTTCTGCCAATATTTTCCTCTAAGTATTTGATACTTTCTAGTCTAACATCCAAGTCCTTGATCCACTTGGAATTTACTTTTGTATTTGATGAAATATAGTGGTTCAGTTTCATTCTTCTGCATGTTTCAACCTATTCTTTCCAACACCATTTGTTGAAGAGACTCTGCTTTCCCCATTAAATAGTCTAGGCAACTTTATCAAAGATTAGATGTCGATAGGTGTGTGGGCTTACTTCTGGGCTCTCAGTTCTATTCCACAGGTCAGTGTGTCTATTTATATTCCAGTACCAAGCAGTTTTGATGACAATGGCCTTATAATACTATTTGAAATCTGGGAGTGTGATGCCTCTAGTTCTCTTCTTTCTTCTCAAGATTGTTTTGCCAATTCTAGGTCTTTTGTGCTTCTAGATAAACATTTGTAGCATTTGTTCTATTCTCCTGAAAATGTGGTTGGGATCTTGATGGGGATAGCATTAAATTTGTATATGGCTTTGGGTAGTATATTCATTTTGATGATGTTAATTCTTCCAGCCCATGGACATGGAATATCTTTCTATTTCTTTGTGTCTTTTTTCAATTTCCTTGAGTAGTGACTCATAATTTTCAGTATACCAGTCTTTCACTTCTTTGGTTAGGTTTATCCCTAGATAGTTTATTGTTTTTGTTCCTATAGTAAAAGGAATTGATTTCTGGATTTCAACTTCTGCTAACTTAGTGTTTAAATAGAAGAATGCCACTGACTTTTGAATGTTAATTTTGTAGCCTGACAACTTACTGTTGCCTGATAATTTCCAAAAGCTTCTTGCTGGATTCCATAGGATTTTCTATGTATACTATAATGTCATCTGCTAACCAGGAGAGTTTGACTTCTTCTCTTCCAATCTATATCCCTTTAATTCCTTGCTCCTGCCTGATTGCTATGGCAACAACATCCAACTCTATGTTGAATAGTAATGGTGATAGTGGGCAGCCCTGTCTAGTACCTGATGTGAGTGGAAATGCTTCCAGTTTTTCACCATTGAGTATGATGTTGGCTGTAGTTTTGCTATTTATAGACTCCACTATCTTCAGGAATTTTCCATCTATTCCAATTTTTGTAGTGCTTTAATCATAAAGGGATGTTGTATTTTGTCAAAGGCTTTCTCTGCATCTATTGATATGACCATGTAGCTTCTGGTCTTGCTTTTATTGATGTGCTGGATCACATTGATTGATTTATGTATGTTAAACCATCCTTGCATGCCTGGGATAAACCCTACTTGGTCATGATGAACAATCTTTTTAATATACTTCTGTATTCAGTTAGCTAGGATTTTGTTCAATATTTTAGCATCTATGTTCACCAGAGATATTGGTCGGTAGTTTTCTTTTTTAGTTGTGTCCCTGTCTGCTTTTGGTATCAGAGTGATGTTGGCTTCACAGAAGCTGGAAGGGAGTATTCCAGTGTATTCAATCTTCTGGAAGACTTTTAAAAGTAGAGGTATTAGTTTTTCTTTGAAGGTTTTGTAGAATTCATTTTTAAAACCATCTGGTCCAGGAATTTTATTTTTGGGAACGTTTTTGATAACTCTTTCAACTTCATTATCTGTGATGAAGCTGTTCATGTTGCCTAGTTCCACTTTACTTAATTTTGGAAGTTCCTAGGTATGTAGGAACTCATCCATTTCTTCCAGGTTCTCTAACTTGGTGGCATATAGTTGTTTATAGAATCCTTGCATGGTATGTTGAATTTTTCAGTGTCTGTTGTGATATCTCCTCTTTCATTTATGATTCAACTTATTTGGGTCTTCTCCCTTTTTTGTTTTGTGAGTTTGGCTAAAGGTTTCTTGATTTTTGTTCACTCTTTGGAAGAAACAACATTTACTTTTGTTGATCTTTTGTAAGGTTTTCTTATTTTCAATGTTACTGATTTCTGCCCTAACTTTCGTGATTTCTGTCCTTCTGGTTACTTTGGGGTTCCTTTGTTCTTCTTCTTCTAGGTCTTTAAGATGTGCAATCTATCTGTTTATTTGTGCTTTTTCTTATTTCCTAATGTGTGCTTGTATTACTATGAACTTCCCTCTTAGTATTGCCTTAGTTGTGTCCCAAATATTTTGATAACTTGTGTCTTCATTTTCATTGAACTTTCGAAACATTTTGATTTCTTCCTTTATTTCTTCTTTGACCCAGAAGTTGTTAAGTAGTGTACTGTTGAGCTTCCACATTTTGGGACTCTTACTGATCTTTTGTTGATTGTTAAGTATTAATTTAATTCCACTGTGGTCTGAGAAGATGCTTGGGATGATATCAATGCCCTTGAATTTGCTGATGCTGTCTTTGTGCCCTCACATATGGTCCATCCTTGAGAATGACCTATGTTGACTTGAATAGAATGTGTATTCCAGTTTCTTGGAATGAATGACTCTGAAAATGTCTAATAGTTGTTTTTTTTATCTATCTCCTCATTTAGCTCCCTCATGTCTTCATTGATTTTCTGCCTGGATGATCTGTAAAGTTGAGAGAGAGGTGTGTTGAAATCCTCTACTATGAGTGTGTTGCTGTTAATATATTTCTGTAGCTCTTTTAGTAGATGTTTGATGTATTTAGATGGCTTCTCATTGGGTGCATAGATATTAACAATTGTTAAGTCCTTTTGATTGACTGATCCACTGAGCATTAGTGTCCATCCCTATCTTTAAAATTTTTATTTATTTTAAATAAACAGTCTATCATGTCAGATACGAGAATACATGTTCCTGCCCTTTTTTGTGGGCCATTGGCCTGTATGAGTTTTCCATCCTTCCACTTTGAGTCTGTTTTTGTCTTGTTGAGTTAGGTGGGTTTCCTGTAGATAGCATATTGTTGAGTTGTGTTTTCTGATCAATCTTCCTACTCTGTGTCTTTTCAGGCCATTGACATTTATTGATATCAAAGACTGAAGGTATTTTAATGCCATTCTTGTAGAGTTTTGGAGTGTTCTGATATATGGCCTATTTATGGTGGTCTGACTGTTTATAGGAGACATTTCAGAACTTCTTTCAGGGCAGGATTGGTGATAGTTTATTCTTTCAACTATTACTTGTCAGAGAAGGCTTTTATGCCTCCATCTAGTCTGAATTACAGTCTAGCAGGATACCATAGTCTTGGTTGAAAGCCTTTCTCATTGAGCACTCAATAGATATCTTGCCATTCTTTTCTGGCCTGTAGTGTTTGTGTGGAGAAGTCTGATGCTTATCTTACGGGTTTTCTTCTGTAGGTGACTCTTTGTTTTTCTTCCCCTCCCTCTCTTTCTTCCTCTGGTAAGCCAATAATACATATATTATTTCTTTTGAAGTCATCCCATAGGTATCTGTTGTTTTTAATATCTTTTAATCTCTTTTTAAGATCTCTTCTTTTTTAGTTGTTTCTAATTTGTCCTCAGTCTTGCTAATTCTGTCTTCAGCCTCATTTACTCTATTTTCTCTCCCCTTTACTGTTTCCTGGAGTTCATCTTTTTGTTACTCTATTCTAATACTGTTTTAACTTGTCCAGATAGCTGTGTTCTTAGCTCAGATATTTAAACTTTTATCTCTCCAGTAACCTTGAGATAGTGCTTTCTTCTAGGGTCTCCTTTGTTGTTTCTGCATTTCAGATGACAATTCTTTCAAATTCTCTACTGACTCCTGTGATCATTTCCATAAGTAGTGTTTGGATGTTGACCTTATTATTTTGTGCTTCTCCTTTGGGGGGGCTTTTAGTTGGACTCTTGTCCTGGTTCATTTCTCCAATATTTCTTCTTGTTGGTTTAACCATTTTATATAGTATGTTATGAGGTCTGTCTCTCAGTACTTTTCTTTTTTTTTTTTTTCTCTCAGTACTTTTCAAATTACTGATCACTCTTGCCTGGATTGACTTGTGTCTAAGTAAGTTAATTAAGGGGTTCACAGTTGTGGAAATTGACGGTTGTTTCAATAGTATTTTAATCCCTGAGTTGGAGCTCAGTGGCTTAAAAACCTCTTTTGTTCTTTTTCTTTCCTGTAGGCTATGGGAGCCTGACAGCTTTTAAACTATAAGTAGGCTTCTTAGCTTAATCACTGACTCCTGACCAAGAGATTAAGCAGTGTTGGGCAGAGATCATCCAGTGGTCATGCAAAGAGACTTTCACGGCCCCAACAATAGGCCACCGAGGTATATATCTTCTCATCATATCTTCTCATCATTAGTTCCTCATCATTAGTTTCCTCATTAGTTCTCTGTCCCCTAGCACAGGGCCTCCCCGCCACTGCTCCAGCTTCTGAGGACAGTAGGAATGGAGACTCCCAGTTGCATTTGGTGAGTCTCAGGGGAGTCCTCTCCTCCCTTCAGCCATTCCCTTGTTGATGAAACAGACTGGAGGTGGTATCTTAACTGGTAAACTGCCAGACTGTTACCAGCCACTTAATCTCTCCCTAGGCTTCTCTCTATCCACAAGCCATGTGTGTTTACATTCACCGGTGATTTGGTGGATTTCCTGAAATATTTCTAGTCCTGTCTTGTTGTGGTCCCAAGTGGTCTCCTTTGGTATTCCTAGTTTTCCTGGGAGAAGAGAGGAGAGAAACCCCTTTTATACTTTTTATATTCACCCCCCTCAAGTCTTCTCTAGCTCCAATAATATGTATGTTAAGAAGATGGACACAAATTTGAAGCAAGAGAATATTCAGCTCTTCTTTTCTTGAATGTGATTTTATTTGAGCTTTTTAACTTACTTTTATTTTGCCTGTTACCCCTTTGTCTTTTTTTTTTTTTTTAAATCTTCTTCTTCTTCTTCCTGAAAACAGCCCATGTCTATGGGGCTGTCAAACATGGAGTTCATGAGATGCTGGCACCCTCTTCTAACTTGCTTGTGCTGACCACATTCATTCTTATTGTTTCAATATGTAGTTCTCTGATTCATGGCTTTCTTAATAATTCTATTTTAATTCATTCTGTTTGATTCATGTTAGATGACTATAGTCCCAGATCTGTAAAGTGACAGATCCCAAGTAGAGCACTTACCATACTATGTATGCTGCCCAGGTCTAAGTCTTAGCAATAACATAGAAGGTGCAGTGACATCAGAGCAACCTTTCATGCTTTCTGTTTCTCTCTATGTCTCTTTTTCTAAATGACAATGAAACTCAAGAACAGTGAAATCCCACATGTATGAAGCCTTGTTTTGGCAAAATCAATTAATTAACTAATTTGTTATTTAGTGGTTAATATAATCTAAGAAAAAAAAAACATGTTTTGGTAACTTCTTTAACTTCTTGGTAAATAATCCTAGTTGCCTCCTGATAGAAACTGCTGTTGCCTCCATTTTATAGATGAGGTAACTGAAGTCAGAGAGTAATGCATCAGTAGAGGCATCAATTCAAAGGATAAAGAAACCGACTTTGTCTGGCTTTTGAAGAAATAATCTATGAAAGGATTTGTTTTGGTTGACTGGAGAATCAGGTCCAGAGAATACTTGCCAAGGGCACTCCCTAAAACCCAACCCAGCAAACTGACTCATGGAGAAAAACATTGCTGCTATCACCACAGAGGTGATGGCTAAGGGCCCTGGAGACCAACATTTGAACCGCACTGTAGTGCTATAATGTGATGGCAACTCATAACAGTGAATATTCTCCATGGCTATGCTGTTCCTTTGGGTTTCAGGCTTCTTATTCAAAGTCTGTGTTGTATCTTTCTTATTGGCAGACTCAAAAGTTCAAGTCCTGTCTGCTTTGGAGGCTGTGAAAGCTAGCACTTGCTTTCTTTAGTCTTTAGGTTCTATACTGTGAATTAGATTATATTCTAAGCAAGACTTACAAGGTGGAAACTAGCCAGAACATGACATTTAGATACTAAATAACTGAAAAGAGTGGCATAAATCCATAATGAGACCTGCCAGAAGTCACAACACTGTGGTGTTAAAGAACAGCCAAGAGTCACCTATCTCTGCTACAATTTTCTCTCAGGCTAGAAGTGGGTGTGCACACTCATCTCTGGATGAGGAACACCATTTCTCGTCTTAAATTTCAATAACAGTAGATAAAATTAAAAATTTTTCCAAAAGTTGAGTTTTAAGTATAAATATATAACTTCCATACAAAAGATCAGTGTTTTTTGTCAGTGTTTCCTTTTTATAAATAATAATAATAATAATAATAATAATAATAATAATGAATAAGAAATTGCAAACAACCAAACTAAAATAGATCTAGAAAAAATGACAGAGCTAGAATTCAGAAAACTCATTATGAGGGTAATTCAAGAAACCAAAAATACAACTACAAATTCAAGTACTCAGAGTTCACTTCACTAAAGAATTACAAAACACAGGAAAGAAGCTCCAAACAGAGCTGTAAAATATGATGGACACTTTTAATGTAGTTCAGGCTCAGGTAGTAGGCCTAGGAAGTAGACTAAATCAGGTTGAGGCTAAACAGTCAGGACTCAAAGATGCAACCACCACAGTCTATTAATTGCAGGTGTTGGCAAGAAAAGATAAGGGAAAAATAATGCACCTTTCCATGTAACAACAGACAACATCAGAAGATGAATGTGAGAATTATTAGGATCCCTGAGGAAAAGTAAAAGGAGAGAGAAGTAGAGAATTGAAAGAAAGAAATCATGCCAGAAGAATGTTCACATTTGGGCAATGTTCAAAGCATAGATGTTCAGGAAGCTGAATGATGATCCAAGTTTCTGAATTCAAAACTATTCACACCAGGGGTGGGGTGGTAATGCAGCAGGTTAAGAGCACATGCTGCAAAGTGCAAGGACTGGCATAAGGATCCCAGTTAGAGCACCTGCAGGGGAGTCACTTCATGGGTGGTGAAGCAGGTCTGCAGATGTCTGTATTTCTCTCCCCCTCTCAGTATCCCCTTCTTTCTCAGCTTCTTTCTGTCCTATTCAACAACCACAACAGCAATGACAATAATAATAATAACAACAAGGGCAATAAAAATTGGAAAAATGGCCTCCAGGAATGGTGGATTTGTGGTGCAGGCCCTGAGCCCCAGCAATAACCCTGGAGGCAAAAAACAAACAAACAAAAAAACCCCACTACTACTCACACCAAGATACATCCAAGTAAAACTAAAAAAGGGCAAGGAAAAATACTGCAGGCTGATATGGAAAAGAAGAAACTGGCATACAGAGGTAGAACCATCAGATTTCTTTTTACCCCTAAAGGAAAAAAAAAAAGGAGTGGAATAACATATTGAAAGTATTAAAAGATAAGAATTGCCAGCTTGAATCCTCCATCCTGTTGAATTATCTTTCAAGTATAAGGGAGAAGTAAAGATCTTTCTGTATGTTCAGAAATTGAGGAAGTTTGACTCTACCAATTCTACCTTGCAAAAATACTGAGAGGAGTCACATGACAAGAAGAAGCAAAGGAATTCAACACTTAATATGATGATGATTGATAGAATAGATAAGTAACAATAATAACAGGAAAAACAGGGGAAAACATTGACACAGGAAAGGGGAAGGATAAAATAGATCAATGCAATCAAATATTGTTAAACCAGGGCCAGCATAAAAAAAGACTATTGTATATATTGTACATTCAACACAATACTCATAGCACCAAACTGATTGTCAGCTGAAGTGTGGCACTTCTGGGTCTTAGCTAAGGTAACAATAACTGTTGAAAAGAGTAAATCTAAAAACTCACTAATTTACAATTGTGGCTTCTTGAGTTTCCAATGCTATTGCCCCATGGAGTCTGGAACAGCAGGTGGGAGATGCTATATTGATATCAAAAACACTGACCAGCCTGTTGAATTTCCCATCCCCAGGGAAAATAAGGGAAATTGAACACATTTGTCACAGCACCTCCTGCTGGCACAACAATGAAATACACACTAAATGCTAAAACTTCGAAATACACAATGACGAAAACCCAACTGACCAAAAAGATCTAGAAAAAATAGAGTTCAGAAAACTTATTATGAAAGCCATTCAAGAAACTAAAAGTTTTAAGAGCTCAGTGATCATTTAACATGAGAATTACAAAATATAGAAAAAGAAAAATCCAAACAGAATTGCAGGGTCTAAAGGACAATTGGAATGCAGTTCAGGTTGAGGTAAGAGGCTTTGGGAGTATAATTAATCAGGTGGAGAAGAGAATATCAACACTAGAAGACACTACCACCAAACTATGAATTTAAAACATTTGGAGAGGAAAGGTTTAGGAAACATGAGGCACTTCTCTATGAAATAGCAGACTCCATCAGAAAGACAAATATCAGAGTTATTGGAATCCCTGTGGAAGAAGAAAGGGAGAGAGGAGTAGAGAACATATTCAAATAAATTTTAGCAGAAAAATTTCCATACCTGAGCAATGTTCAAAATATAGAAATCCAAAAAATGTGAATACACACCTAAATTTTTGAGTTAAAAATGACACACAATAAGATACATCATTGTAAAACTATCCAAAACAAGAGACAAGAAAAAAAAATATTGCAGAATTCCAAGGAAAGGAAGAAATCACATAAAAAGGCAGAACCATTAGATTTTCATCAGATTTCTCATCACAAACCTTAAAGGCAATGAAGGAGTGGAAAAGCAAATTAAAGTATTAAAAAGATAGGAATTGCCAGTCAAAAGTTCAGTATCATGCTAAATTATCCTTCAAATATGAGAGAGAAATAAAGATATTTTAAAACATTTAGACTAGCCTGATGACTAGAGAAACCAAAATAAGGGAAATTGAATACCTTAGTGACAGAAGGAATTTTCCACTAAAAACCTGCACTGCAAGAATTCCTGAGAGGAGTCTCACATAAAAAGAAGATGCAAAGGAATTTTAATGTGTAATGAGAAGATCTATGATCAATATTTGAAAAGAACCAGGAACACAGCAAGAGGGAAAAACAGACACAGAGAAGGAAAGGGAAAAATAATCACAGCAACATAGTCCAATGTTGGTGAACCTAGGTCAACTTAAAAAAGGCTCTTATAAATATTATAATTTAGACACAGTATTCATGATAACACAAAAAAAATACAGCACAAAGACAAATAGGATATATATGGCAAGACCACTATAAGAAACCACATAAAAAAATAAACAGAAATAAATAGAAAAAGAGTCAATAAAAACATGAAACAACTTCTAAACTAAAACCAGAATGACTATAAGCAAATCACATTTAAAAGTAATCACCCTAAATGTAAATGGCTTAAATTTGCCAGTCAAAAAATTCAGACTGACTACCTAGATTAAAAATCAAGAACCATTTGTTCTGTGTCTCCAGGAAACACACAACCAAAAGAAAGACAAACAGAATCTATGGTTGACAGGCTGGAAAGTATTCCAAGCCAATGATTTAAACAAAAGGTCAGAAGCAGCTATTCTAATATCAGATAAGTTAGACTTTTAGGCAAATAAGGTTGAAAAGTGTCAGACAGGGAGTAGGGTGGTGACACAGCAGGTTAAGCGCTTGTGGTGTGAAGTGCAAAGACTGGTGTAAGGATCCTGGTTCGATTCCCTGGGTCCCCACCTACAGGGGAGTCGCTTCACAAGAGGTGAAGCAGGTCTGCAGGTGTCTGTCATTCTCTCCCCCCTCTGTCTTCCCCTCCTCTCTCCATTTCTCTCTGTCCTCTCCAACAATGACGACATCAACAACAATAATAATTACAACAACAAGGGAAACAAAAGGGAAAATAATAAGAAGAAGAAAAAGAAAAATGACAGACATAGACAGTACATATTGATCAGAGGATCAATCTAACAGGAAGACATAATCATCATCAGTGTATATACTTCCAGTATGTCTGCATCCAAATATACACAAAAAATACTTACTGACCTTAAGGGAGATACCAATAGCAGCACAGTATTAGTTGGAGTCCTCAACACAACACTCACAGAAAGAAACAGATCATCAGAGCAAAAAAAAAATCAACAACCAACAATTAAATAAGGTCTTAAGTGAAGTAATAGATAAGATGAACTTAACAGATATATTCAAAAACTTTCATTCTCCAATTAAAGAATATATATTCTTTTCAAGTCCACTTGGAATATTCCCAAGGATTGACTATGTGTTGGGACACAAAGACAACCTTAATAGATTTGTGAATATTGCAATGATAAAAGGTATCTTTTCTCACCACAAGGCTTTGACGTTAAAAAAAATCACAAAAGAGAAAAATGTACATAAAATATGGATATTAAACAATATGTTTCTGAATAACATCTTAATCACTGAAGGAATTAAAAGAGAATTTAAAAATTACATGAAAAGAAAAGCAGTGAAAATAAAGATACCAACTATCCAAACTTGTGAGAAACAGCAACAGCTGTCCTAAGAGGGACATGTATAGGATTACAAGTCCACAAACAGCAAAGATCTCAGGTAAATTACCTGGTGTTACAGCTGAAATAATTAGAAAAGGAGCAGCAAAGTGACCTGAAAGCCAACAAGAGGCAGGAAACAGTCAAAATCAGAGCAAAAATTAATGAAATAGAAACCAGAAATATGAGTTGACAGATTAATGACACCAAGAGCTGGTTCTTCAAAAGAAAATTAGAAAGAAGAGGGGGTTTGTGGAGTAGTGCAGCGGGTTAAGTGCACATGGTGCGAAGCACAGGGACTGGCTCAGGATCATGGTTTGAGCCCCCAACTCCTCACCTGTAGGAGGGTCGCTTCACAAGTGATGAAACAGGTCTGCAGGTATCTATCTTTCTCTCCTTCTTTCTGTCTTCCCCTCCTCTCTAATATCTCTGTTTTATCCAACAACAATGACAGCAATGACAACAATAATAATAACAATGACAACGATAAACAAAAAGGGAAAAAATAGCCTTCAGGATCAGTGGATTTGTAGTGCAGGCATCCCTGGAAGCAAGAGAGAGAGAGAGAGGGAGAGGGAGAGGGAGAGGGAGAGGGAGAGGGAGAGGAAGAGGGAGAGGGAGAGGGAGAGGGAGAGGGAGAGGGAGAGGGAGAGGTGGAAGGAAGGGAGGGAAGGGAAAAACAAGCTATTTCTAAGAGTTTGTATGATGGTTATCTTGGGAGGGTGGGAAACAGAACCTTGGTGGTGGGTGTGGTGAGGAACTGTGCATTTTAATGTTAAAATCTTGTAATTTACTGTTTTACACACACACACACACACACACACACACACACACACACACACACACACACCACTTACCACTTCCAGGGATATTTCTCAGTAGCAGATCATAGGGCTTCCATGTATGAAGTCCTGAATTCAATCCTTGGCAACAGTTTTATCAAATTAGTTGTCTGGTCTGCCCATCTCAAGAAATAACTAAAAATAACACTAGTAGGGTTCTCTGTGTGTGAAGAGTTTTATGTGTGAGAATGAGAAAGAGGGATGAGGGAGGCCAGTGCAGCACACTGTTAGTTATGATGTTCTTTTTGTCTTTATTTTTCTTCTTTTTATGTGGTGCTTTTTATGCAAAGAGACTCTCACAGTCCCACCACTAGGCCACTGAGGTGTAGATCTTCTCCTGAGTTTCCTGGTTAAGTTCTCTGTCCCCTGGTGTCAGCACAGGGCCTCCCTGCTGCTGCTCCAGATTCTGAGGGCAGTAGCAATGGGGACTTACAGTTGCATTTGGTGAGTCTCAGGGGAGTCCTCTCCTCCCTTCAGCCGTCCCCTTGTTGGTGAAACAGACTGGAGATGGTGTCTCAACTGGTAAACTGCCAGACTGTTACCAATCACCTAATCTCTCCCTAGGCTCCTCTCTGTCCATGAGCCACACACGTTTGCACTCACCGGTGATTTGGTGGGTTCCTGAAGTCGTTCTAGTCCTGTCTTGTTGCGGTCCAGGTGGTCTCCTTTGGTATTCCTAGTTGACCCAGGAGAGGAGAAGAGAGAAACACAGCTGCTGCTGCTCCTTAGCCCCACCTCTGAAAGTCTAGTCTATGTGGTGTTTTCTATTGAAGCCAGAGTCCCTCATATATCAGGTACATACTATACCACTGAGTCACCTCTCCACCCAGCTCAGTAGAATTTTGATAAACATCCCCAAGTGTTACATTTTAAAAATGAATACAAAAGGGGCCTGTGGCTGGTGTGACTAGTTGAGTGCACACATTACCATGTGCAGGGACCCGGGTTCAAACGCTAGTCCCCACCTCCACAGCGAAATCTTCATGAGTGATGAAGCAATGTTTCAGGTTTATCTCTCCTCTTTTTTGATCTCCCCGATTTTCTCATTTTCTCTGTCCTATAAAAAGAAAAAAATTATATTCAAATACTGAAGTGAGTTATAAGATTAAGTATACCTATATTTTTATAATAGGTTACCTTAGAGCACTTGGATTACTAATGAAAATTTTCCTATTTAATTAATACGTTTTTCAGACTTCTCTCAATCTCTCTGTCTCTCTCCTTTGTGGGGAGGGGCATCTATAAACATCTCAACTGTGTGTTCTGGGAACAGTTTAGGAAACATTATTGCATCCTATCTGTTTCATAGCTTTTCATTTATTATCTGTCAAGGATATTGAAAAGGTATGTTCATATTCAACTTCTCCTGGTTCTCATTCAAGCTCTTTCTCAAATAACCAAAATCTCACACTGAATTAATTTCAGACTTCCGATAGGAGAAAAATCTATCATTTCTCCCAATATTGTAGCAATCACACTACAGCCTGGATCTGATTAGTCTTCCTGGTGCCACAGGCTTCCGTGGGCCAGGTCAGGGCCTTAGGGTATTCTAAGCAGATGTTTAAAAATAGAGTTCAGCCTTCTCCATCCTGTGCCTTCAAAATTTCCCATCTAGTCAGGTGAACTGCCCCATCTCCCTACCCACCACAAAGTTTCACTGACAAAGAGTCTGCACAACCAACATTCCCTGAAGTACCCTAACATGTGTTCACTTGAGCTTAAATCTTCCTTGAAGAACTGAGTAAATCTGAACTACACATTAGCCTCCAGTCATTGCTCATTACTGTCTGTGTGATTTGGTATTGCTTGCTTATCCATACAGTAAAGACTATATTTCTCTTTGCAGATGAAGAAATTAAGAGTTTAGAGAAATTGGATAACTTTCCCAAGATTTCAGTTTGGTAGAACTGGCAACCAGAACTACACATATAGTGTGCCTAAGACGTGGATAGATGCCTACCCTAAGTTGTCACATAATGCCAGATATAGATGACTGTCTGCCCTTCTAATCTTTACTTGGACAGTGAACCCTCATTCCTCTATTTGAATGGCTCACAGTAGGATTTAGAATGACTTTGTTTTTCTTTTCTCTTTTCCCTTTCTTAAAGGATAATAACAGGAAGTTTCCTTGAGGTTAATTTACATAAGGCCCTATTTAAATTCTTCTATGTGAATCAAATTGAGATTTGGCTATTAGTCTCAGTATCATATACGGATGTGACATCTAAACTGTATACGAAATTTAAGTCTTCAAGAGGAACTAGAAAATATGAAGAGACCAATCACAGCCAAAGAAATTGAAACAGTTTTCAGAAACATTCCCAAGAATAAAAGTCTTGGACCAGATGTTTTTACAAATGAATTCTACAAAGCCTTCAAGGAAGAGATAATACCTTTACACTGAAAACTCTTCCAAGCAGGTTGAAGACACATAAACTCCTAGCTTCTGTGAAGCCAACATCACTCTGATACCAAAAGCAGACAGGGATACAACAACAACAAAAAGAAAAATACAGACCAACATCTCTGATGAACATTGATGCTATAATACTGAACAAAACTCTATCCAACCATGCACAGCAATAAATTAAAAAGACTGTTAGGGAGTCAGGCGGTACACAACGTAAGAACCAGCATAAGGATCTCAGTTCGAGCCCCCGGCTCCCACCTTCAGGGGAATCGCTTCACAAGTGTTGAAGCAGGTCTGCAGGTGTCTATCTTTCTCTCCCCCCTCTGTCTTCCCCTCCTCTCTCAATTTCTCTCTGTCCTATCCAACACCGACGACAACAATAATAACTACAACAATAAAACAAGGGCAACAAAAGGGAATAAATAATTTTTTTTTTTAAAAAGATTGTTCATCATGACCAAGTGGAGTTTATCCCAGGGATGCAAGGTTGGTTTAATATATGTAAATCAATCAATGTGATCCACCACAGCTATGAAAGCAAGAACCAAAGCACTTGGTTATATCAATAGATGCAGAGAAACCCTTTGATAAAATCTAACATCTCTTCATGATCAAAACACTACATAAAATTGGAATAGATGGATAATTACTCAAGATAGTAGAGTCAATACATAGTAAACCTACTGTAATCACTATACTCAATGGTGAAAAAATTGAAATATTCCCCCCTCAGATCAGGTATTAGATGGGGCTGCCCACTATCACCATTGCTATTCATCATAGTGTTAGAAGTTCTTGCCGTAGCATTCAGGCAGGAGCAAGGAATTAAAGGTATGCAGATTGGAAGAGAAGAAGTCAAACTCTCCTTATTTGCAAATGATATAATAGTATACATAGAAAAACCTAAAGAATCCAGCAGGAAGATTTTTGAAATTATCAGGCAAGGAGTAAGGTGTTAGGCTACGAAATTAACACACAAAAGTCAGTGGCATTTCTCTATGCAAACACTAAATTAGCAGAAGAAGAAATCCAGACATCAACTCCTTTTATAGCAACAAAACAATAAAATATCTAGGAATAAAACTAATAAAAGAAGTAAAAGACATATATTGAAAATTATGAGTCACTATTCAAGGAAATAGAAAAAGATAAAAATAAGTGTAAAGACATTCCATGTTCATGGACTGTAACAATTAACATCATCAAAATGAACATACTACTTAGAGCTATATACAAATTTAATGCAATTCCCATAAAAATCCCACCCAATTTTTTTTGAAAATAGAACAAAAGTTATAAATATTTATCTGGAACCAGAAAATACCTAGAATTGCCAAACAATCTTGAGAAGAAAGAACAGAACTGGAGGCATCACACTCCCAGATCTCAAATTGTATTATAGAGCCATTGTCATCAAACTGCTTGGTTCTGGAATATAAATAGACACACTGACCAGTGGAATAGAATTGAGAGCCCAGAAGTAAGTCCCCATACCTATGGAAATCTAATCTTTGATGAAGGTACCCAGACTGTTTAATGGGGAAAGGAGAGTCTCTTCAACCCAGACTGTTTAATGGGGAAAGGAGAGTCTCTTCAACCCAGACTGTTTAATGGGGAAAGGAGAGTCTTTTCAACACAGACTGTTTAATGGGGAAAGGAGAGTCTTTTCAACCCAGACTGTTTAATGGGGAAAGGAGAGTCTCTTCAACAAACGGTGTTGGGAAAATTGTGTTGAATCATACAGAAGGATGAAACTGAACCACTGTATTTCACCAAATACAAAAGTAAATTCCAAGTGTATCAAGGACTTGGATTAGAACAGAAACTGTCAAATACTCAGAGAAAAGTACTGGCAGAACTCTTTTCTGTGTAAATTTTAAAGACATCTTCAATGAAATGAATCCAATTACAAAGAAGACTAAGTAAAAAATAAACCATCTGCACTACATCAAATACAAAGTTTCTGCACAGTAAAAGAAACCACCACCCAAACAAAGAGACCTCCCACAGAATGGGAGAAGTTATTTACATGCCATACATCAAACAAGAGACTAATAACCAAATACATATAAAGACCTCACCAAAATCAGCAAGAAAATAAATAACCCCATCTAAAAAATGTGGAGAGGATATGAACAGAGTATTTCCCATAGAAGAGATCCAAAAGGCCAATAAACATACAAAAGAATACTCCAAGTCACTGATTGTCAGAGAAATGCAAATAAAGACAACAATGAGATATCACTTCACTCCTGTAAGAATGTCATACTTCAGAAAAGGTAGCAGCAACAAATGCCAGAAGGTTGTGGGGACAAAGGAACCCTCCTGCACTGCTGGTGGGAATGTCAGTTGGTCCAACACCTATGGAAAGCAGTCTGCAGAATTCTCAGAAGGCTAGAAGTGGACCTACCCTATGACCCTGCAATTCCTCTCCTGGGGATATAACCTAAGGAACCAAACATAACCATCCAAAAAGATATGTATATATCCATGTTCACAGCAGCACAATTTGTAATTTGGAAGCAACCCAGTTGTCCAAGAACAGATGAGTGGTTGATTAAGTTATGGCATATATATATATATATATATATATATATATATATATATATATATATATATATATGCCATTGTATATATATACACAATGGAATACTACTCAGCTATTGAAAATGGTAAATTCCCCTTCCTTACACCATCTTGGATGGAGACTGAAAAAATTATGTTAACTGAGATAAGTCAGAAACAAAAGAATGAATATGGGATGATCTCACTCATAGAAGTTGAAAAACAAGATTAGGAGGGAAAATACTAAGCAAAACTTGGAATGGAGTTGGTGTATTGCACAAAAATAAAACACTCTGGGGTGGTGAGGGAGGTTTCAAGCCCTGAAACATGATGGGAGAGGAGGACCTAGTGGGGGTTGTATTGTTATGTGGAAATGTGATGCATGTACAAACTATTGTCTTTTACTGTCAATGTAAACCATTAATCCCCAAAAAGAAATTTAAAAGAAAAGAAATTTATTCTGGGAGTCGGGCTGTAGCGCAGCGGGTTAAGCGCAGGTGGCGCAAAGCGCAAGGACCTGCGTAAGGTTTCCGGTTCGAGCCCCCGGCTCCCCACCTGCAGGGAAGTCGCTTCACAGGCGGTGAAGCAGGTCTGCAGGTGTCTGTCTTTCTCTCCCCCCTCTGTCTTCCCCTCCTCTCTCCATTTCTCTCTGTCCTATCCAACAACGATGACATCAATAACTACAACAATGAAACAACAAGGGCAACAAAAGGGAATCAATAAAATAAATAAAAATAATTAAAAAAAAGAAATTTAATTCTTCTAGAATTCATGTTGAACATGACTACAGAAATCCTTTATATTCCCTGTAAAAAGTATCTTTTTACAACCCCATATGTACTACTTCTCAGTTACTCCCAAATTTAACAGAAAGAAGTACACTAGTGGATTTGTATTATTACTACTTACTTGATGAAAACCACACCTGTCTGCCACCTTAATATGCTATTATGACTTAGTTTATTATCATTTATGGTTATAATAGTAATAATTTCTGAGGACATCAATGAATGAATTCTTTATATTCTCATAGGTCAGAAACTTCAGTTGTTAATCTGACTCCTCTGACTAGACTACCTACCTCACA
Source organism: Erinaceus europaeus (assembly GCF_950295315.1). Classification (NCBI taxonomy): domain Eukaryota; kingdom Metazoa; phylum Chordata; class Mammalia; order Eulipotyphla; family Erinaceidae; genus Erinaceus; species Erinaceus europaeus. Next base: position 79,973,845 of record NC_080174.1, on the reverse strand, counting down.
TTTAGTTTTGATCCCAGTGCCGTACATATCATTACGTAGAAAGCATGTAGTTTTAATTTGTATATAAGGGTGGCTGTCTGAACAGATTTTATAGACCTTTCCTATAGTACAATATAATCTGGTTATTTGATTAAGTCAGACAGTACAAACCAGACTCTGACATTCAGTTCAAGAGTTAGTAGCTTCCGCTAAGTGTCTACTCAATTTCTACTTGACCTTAACTGAGTCAATTCAACACATTGTGTTTTATATTCATGTGCATGGTGTTAAGAACCAAATCAACGATTTTCATGAAGTCAGAATACCATTTATTGCACGCTGCTCTTGTACAATCTTTATATTTGTTCTTTTTCTTATTACCTTCTCATATAGCTTTTTTCTTTTATAGTAACATAGACTCTTCTTTGTTGAGTGTCCTCTCTGATTAAGATATTTTAAATTGTTTTTAGTTTATATTTGCAAGGCAAGTATTGTTAACTCAATTTACAAGGTAAATACTGTCAACTCTATTTCTATGACTAGAACTCAGCAGTCACTGGGATGAAGAACTTACTCCTGTGGTGCCATTGAATGATAGAACTGGAAGTTAATCAAACCAGTCATTAACTTGTAAAACCAGTAAATATTTTTCTTAAATTAAAATGGTTCTATGTTATAGTACCTGTCTTATTGGTAGAATCACATCTAAAACTACTGATCTTTCAACTACAAAACAGCTGTTACAGATGATTTAACGGAATGTGTGTTTCACTGCATCCTAAGAATAACTTTATGCAGTGACTGTGGTTAATGCCATTTCATAAAAGAGGAAATTGAAAGTTAGCTAGGTTATATAATGTGCACACGTTTTAAAAGTCTGTAATTGGTGTTCTTTCTTTTCCTGTTCCTCGCTAAGCAATTCTTCTTCCCTATGAATAGATGACTGTGATAAAGTGATACAACACTTCCATCGTCCTCAGTGGTAGTGATCCTGAGTGATAGTTCATTAACTTCACTCAATATACTGAGCACATGTTGTGACAGTGAAGAGTATATTTAAGCCTTTTAAGCTAAGTAGTCCAGATTTGGAGAAGAAGAAAGAAGAAATAAGAAGAAGGAGGAGGAGAAGCAGAAGAAGAAAGAAGAAGGAAGAGGAGGAGGAGGAGGAGGAGAAGGAGAAGGAGGAGGAGGAGGAAGAGAAGAAGAAGAAGAAGAAGAAGAAGAAGAAGAAGAAGAAGAAGAAGAAGAAGAAGAAGAAGAAGAAGAAGAAGAAGAAGAAGAAGAAGAAGAAGAAGAAGAAGAAGAAGAAGAAGAAGAAGAAGAAGAAGAAGAAGAAGAAGAAGAAGAAGAAGAAGAAGGAGAATCAAAGGCATATGAGATAGATTTTCTTCAGAGCTTGTGTAGGTAGATCTTGAAGACTTTGTTCTTAAATGTTTCTGAGATTAATTATTACTACTAGGAGAGTACATAGTTTTTCAATTATTTTTTTCTAAAGCAACTGCAACCTTTGGGTAGTGTGGGTGACTTTTTATTTGTTCAGTAGCCGTGTTCACTGTTTTTATTCTACCTGTAATAGCCAGCTCCTTAGAAATTTTAACTCTTAGTTTAAGCACTACTTTTTCTATAATGTCCCTTCATATTTTTTCTCCAGCTGTAAATGAACTGTTTTAATTTCAATACTCACAGAATATTTTCACCATTAATTAGTCACTATCAAACTTCAAAATTATACTTCTTTGCTTACCCATTCTTCCATACTATACTATCTGCCTATAAAATGATAGTTCTCAGCCTTGAGGATACAGTGATTGTTTCTACCCTCCAAAACCTGGTAGAGGAAGGCAGGATTAAGTAAAGAGGATTATTTAACTTTACTCTAGCTGTCTGTTTCAGTTTGACATATTTGACAAAGGTGCTTTTGTCAATAATAGTTGCTCATGGTGACTGTGATACTGGTAGATGAAGAGGACGGTGGGGAAGAGAAATAGATACGTTCCTCTGACCCCACAATGGAGGTGAGAAACACTCAGCATACAGCTTCAGACCAACTCAGCACAGAACAGTGTCTGGTCAGAGCCAGCTGATCAGAAACAGTAGTACCTGTAGAGGACACGAGAATTGAGAAAAAAAAGAAGAGAGTGAAATGGAATCGGGAGGGCCCGAACCCAAGGACTGAGTGCACAGATTTATTTTTCTCATAGTATTTTATACTTACAGCATGCATCTTGTAACATTGTAAATTTCTCAAGACATAGACAAGGTACAGTGAAAGTACATGCAAATAACTAGCTATTTTTACCCAGGCAGTTTTCTGCAAAGTCTTTATCATTTTCCCAAGGAGCCTGCAAATTCTTTATACTTTTCTCAGGTTTCTCTAATCATCTTAAGAGAAAGGTCAGGGGCTCGCAGGCCTATTTTGCCAGCCTTTTGCTCACAGGCCCAGGGGCCTTGCCTTTCAAGGACCTGCTGCCTCCGACAATAGTGAGAGAAGGTGGAGTGGTCATTACTCCACAGAGAGATGGCAAACTCTTCTATCTCTTGGACTGTCCATGAAGGTGACACAGGGAAGACCTATAAGAGTTAATATTTGGGGGGCAGGGCGGCGGCACACCCAGTTAAGCCCACATAGTAGAAGTTAATATTGAGTTAAGTATTAAATCATGAATATGAGTTCATTATATAAAGGAGTGAAAGAAAGTCAGAATTCCAGGGTAGTTAACATCTGAAGAGACAAAGTTAAAAGACAGAATGGTGTCTGTGTGTCTGTGTGTGTGTGTGTGTGTTAGAAGGGTCATGTGGCTAAGTCAAAGGGTAAGGCAGGCAAGAGAGCTAAGTGATAAAAAGTGAGTATTGTTCAGCTAAAGGAATTTTCTAGGAGTTACCATTATTGATTTGGAGAATGAGGGATAATTGTGTATGTTGTGTTTTATCCATCGTAAAATTGTTAATTATCTGGGGCCGGGCAGTGGTGCACCTGGTTGAGTATACATGTCACAATGCTCAAGGATCCAGGTTTATGACCCTGGTCCCCATCTACAGGGGGAAAGCTTCACAGTGCTGCAGGTGTCTCTCTGTCCTTCTCCTTCTCTCTCTTCTCTCCCTCTCAATTTCTCTCTGTCTCTATCAAATAAATAAATAAATAAAATATTTAAAAAGATATAAAATATGAATTATCTGAGGACTGAGATTTTAATACTGTCTCATATCTTGATAGGCCAGGTTCCAGATCATTCTTTTGCATGTTTTAGAATGGCAGTACTTTGTGCATATAGCTTAGATATTACCTCCTGCATAGGTGAACTTGTTCCAGGAGAACATTGCTAAATCTGGGGAATTCTTAGAAGAGAGGAATCAGCTATAAGTGGAGGGTCTTTTTAAAAAGAAAGAAAAGAGGCTTAACTCTATACTACATGGACACTGAAATACAGAATTTGTTCTCTGAATGGTATTTGTTCGTGTTTATTTCCTTTCTTATGGCACCAAGTTGGGCTGCAATTGCCATTGAGGAATAATTACTATTTTATTATTATTATTTTTTTTTTTTGCCACAGTTAAGTGGAGCATTTGAGCACAGCTGAATTGCTGGGAGCCTCAGTGGAAGAAATCTATTAGTAGTAGGACTTGAAACAATACACAAAAGGCCCCTGCGTGTGGTCTGCCCTCCACACTTTCAAGTTCCTTATGCGGAACAATAAATCTCCAAGTCAGCTAGAACGCAGAGAGTCCCATCCAAGGAGAGGAGAGCTGCATTTCTATCTTTTATTCATTGGCAGGAATGTTAGCTGTAGGAGGTATTCAAATCACACTTTTATTTAAACAAACACAGCTGGATCACAGCCTCTTAATATAGCAATTCTCTAATGAAAAATAACAACATAGTATTTATCTCTTTTCTTTTGTGTGACTCTCAATTTGCTAAAATTAGGCAGACTTCAATCCCATACAAAATTGGCATGTTTTCATGACCAGAGCTCATCGCAACTAACTGCAAAATTATAATGGGGATGTAATTATAGGAGGGCATGTGAAATACACATCCTTTTGCTGCTGTAAGCTATATAGGGTTATACAATTATGTTGTAATAACATCATTTATCTTAAAGGAGTCAGGCAGCTGACTTCATTTATTTAACTTGAGCACTCCAATTATGTGCTGTGTCCATTTAACATAAATGTCTTGCCCAAAGCACACGTGTACTAATAATGGTAATAACAATAATAGTAATAATGATTGTAATAATAGTTATAATAATACGTCTGTATACAGACCCATGCAGCACGAAACCTTTTGACAATTGTAATCTAGCTGGACCTCAAAGAGGGCATCTAGACCCATGATTGTATGTGTTCTTACTTGCTGTCTCCTTCACTTCTTCCCATTTGCCCTCCTCCTTGCCTTCTTTACACACAACCTTCTCTCCTTTTTGTCATCCTTCTTCCTTTCCATTATTTTCTTCATATTTTTCTTTATCATTCTTCCTTTTTTCCTTCCTTTTCCCCATATTTTTATTTTCTTCTCTACCTTTTCTTATGAAAACACTTGATGAATTTTTAATATAGTGCCAAGAACAATTTGATGTTAGAGAGCCAAGATGGCTGGTTTTAAAAGGCCTGACACATGTGATTTTGATAAGTAATTCTGATGTAGACTGATGTTGGTTTTAATGGAAGTACAAACTTTTATAAACAAGAATACCCTTGCCCCAAGTGAAGTGTGTGCCAGGAGAGGTAAGGAAAGTCATACCACAATAGGTGAAACTGGAGCTACTTCTGCAAACAGGGATTTGATTTAGATAAACCCAAATGGTGAGAATGGGGTTTCTAAAAAGAGAATAGAAATGCAAAGATATAGATAATTATATTCACTTTGGGGAAACTGGAAATGGTTCAGTATAGCTAGTGCCGATGGTAAGGGAGAAGGCACAAAAGTCAGGTTGAAAGGTAATGAATGGAAAGGTCAACCAGACCCAGAGAGTCAGTCAGTGGTGAAACTTTGAAAGCTCTTATGTATCACAGAAGGCAGTAAGAGTCGTAAGAGTCTTGTCTGGAAGGTAATTGATGATTGGAAGAAAGGCAGTACTGCTACCTGGCTGAACTCCAATTAGATGTTTGAATCCCTTGTCTGCCTTCAGGACTCAGCTAAACATTCAGAGTGGCGGTGAATTGTGAGAATTCACCTGACCTGAGTCTGGCTATTGCTTTATAGAAGGAGAAGAGCAGCTGCTGACTCAGCACTGTAGGGAGGAGCGTTTGCAAGGAAGATGCATTATTCATGGGGCCTGTGTACTGTTCCAGGTGCAGCCCTGATTGCTGTGGTCTAGGTACATTTGTAAAGTAGAGGCATAGCAAGAAAATCCATCTTCTTAGTTTCAGAACCAACTGTTATCTCCAGGCTTCTTCTGCCTATCTCATGAATTTAGGCTGATATAGAAAAACAGAAGCTAGGAGATAAAGGAAGAGCTGACAATTGTTTGCACCAGATTTTTTTATTGCAAATTTTTGAGCTCCTTAACTTGGTAGAAAATGATTCAGAACAAACATCAGTAGGTCTTGTGGTCTAAAACAGTGAAGAATGAATTTTGAAGATGGGCACACCTGAATTTGAGTTCTGTGATAAGTCAGCTAAATTCTCTCCCATAGCTTCCTTATCTGTATAAGAGTGGTGGTGCTATGAGAGGCTGGATTGTTGACTCCAATTTCTTACTTCTTATGTCCTTGACTTTTTCTGTAGACTGCAGCTGTTTTCATTAGACAAAAATATGGTTGGATGTGTATTTTCTTTAAATTTAGTGATATTTGCTTTACCCAATGAAATTCAGAAGGAGAATTACAGAGGGATAATTTTAACATTATCACATAGTTATCTTAACTTCTTGTATTTCTACCATTGCCAGGTGAAGAATTTCCACATATTATATATATATATATTTACATATATATATATATTTTTTTTTTCTTTCAGTTTTTGAGGTCTCGGAATGTATACTCAAAGAAGTAAACTTACATGCAGTACACAATTAGGACTCAATTAAGAGAAAGCTATTGCTTGAATAAGAAAAGTCCAGGAGTTCCCTCATCAAAAATGAATATTTTTTAATGATTTTATTGAGGAGTTATTGGTTTATAATACATTTGTTGGCACATAGGCACAATCTCTTGTTTCTCTGTGAAAGGTGTTTGCAAAATAGTCTCATCCCCAACTTCAGATCTTTGCTTTGGTGAAATACACCAAATTCAGTTTTTATTTCCTGTTCATTGTTTCCAGTACGGTTGTTGACACATGGGTACAATTTTTCTTCTCACCATGACAGATACCTGCAAAACACTCTGACCTGCATCCAAGGTCCCTATTCACCACCATGCACCAGGACTCCAAAGTAGACCCCTCTCCAGAGTTATTTTCTTGTTATTCATTTATTTATTTATTCCCTTTTGTTGCCCTGGTTGTTTTATTGTAGTTATTGTTGTTGTTATCATTGTTGGATAAGACAGAGAGAAACGGAGAGAGGAGGGGAAGACAGAGAGGGGGAGAGAGAGACAGACACCTGCAGACCTGCTTCACCAATTGTGAAGCAACCCCCCTGCAGGTGGGGAGCCCCGGGCTCCAACCAGGGTTCTTTTTTTTTTTCCTGCTTTATTTTATTTTATTTTTTTATTTAAGAAAGGATTAATTAGCAAAACCATAGGGTAGGAGGGGTACAATTCCACACAATTCCCACCACCCAATCTCCATAACCCACCCCTCCCATGATAGCTTTCCCATTCTCTATCCCTCTGGGAGCCTGGACCCAGGGTCATTGTGGGTTGCAGAAGGTAGAAGGTCTGGCTTCTGTAATTGCTTCCCCGCTGAACATGGGCGTTGACTGGTGGGTCCATACTCCCAGTCTGCCTCTCTCTTTCCCTAGTAGGGTGGGTCTCTGGGGAAGCGGAGCTCCAGGACACATTGGTGGGGTCTTCAGTCCAGGGAAGCCTGGCCGGCATCCTGATGACATCTGGAACCTGGTGACTGAAAAGAGAGTTAACATACAAAGCCAAACAAATTGTTGAGCAATCATGGACCCAAAGCTTGGAATAGTAGAGAGGAAGTGTTAGGGAGGTACTCACTGCAAACTCTAGTGTACTTCTGCTTTCAGGTATATATTTTGCAGTAGTTTATGGATACGCGTGCACATAAGCTCTCTCTCACAGAAACTGGTGTATATCTAAGTTTTGGGACTTTGTTAGAAAGTGAACCACCTGAGATGGAATTAGAGTATGCTATGAAAGGAAAGGTCTCACCTGAGTAATGAAGCTGAAGGGTTGTCATTCCACATGTGAAATCTCTGGACACAGTCTGAAGTGAAGCATGTTGAGGTAGCAATCGTTGTGTTGGTTAGATCGGCAGATGCAATATTATTTGATATGGATTGGGAGAGGCATACGGGAAAGTGGGCCCTATCCAAGGGTTCCAGGACTGGGGGAAGTAGAGGCTCTATAGTGGAGATGTGAGGTTCCTGCTGTCTTAGGGTTCCAAAAGACAATTGATAGTTAATGTTATCATCACATTATTTGGTAATTGGGTTAACTTTGAAAAGTCCTTTTGTTAGGGTTTGCAAAAAGGACAGCAGCAACAAATGCTGGAGAGGTTGTGGGGACAGAGGAACCCTTTTACATTGCTGGTGGGAATGTAAATTGGTCCAGCCTCTGTGGAGAGCAGTCTGGAAAACTCTCACAAGGCTAGACATGGACCTTCCATATGATCCAGTAATTCCTCTCCTGGGCTTATACCCCAAGGACTCCATAACACCCAACCAAAAAGAGGTGTGTACTCCTATGTTCATAGCAGCACAATTCATAGTAGCTAAAACCTGGAAGCGACCCAGGTGCCCAACAACAGATGAGTGGCTGAGAAAGCTGTGGTATATGGAATACTATGCAGCTATCAAGAACAATGAACCCACCTTCTCTGACCCATCTTGGACAGAGCTAGAAGGAATTATGTTTAGTGAGCTAAGTCAGAAAGATAAAGATGAGTATGGGATGATCCCACTCATCAACAGAAGTTGAGTAAGAAGATCTGAAAGGGAAACTAAAAGCAGGACCTGACCAAATTGTAAGTAGGGCACCAAAGTAATAGCCCTGTGGTGAGGGGTAGACATGCAGCTTCCTGGGCCAGTGGGGGATGGGAGTGGGTGGGAGGGATGGGTCATAGTCTTTTGGTGGTGGTAATGGTGTTTATGTACACTCCTAGTAAAATGTAGTCATATAAATCACTAGTTAATTAATATGAGAATGAGAAAATTAATTGTATGTCTCGAAGTTTTTCAAAACACACACTGAGTCTTTTCAATATATAGGCTGTGTAATTGATATGCAGACTCTCTCAAAAGCCTAGACCAAGTAGATCAGAAGCAACCAATAGCACAGCTATATACAAGATACCAACCAGGATTCTTATACTGGTCCTTGCTCTTTGCGCCACCTGTGCTTAACTCGCTGCGCTACCGCAGGAGTCCCCAGAGTTATTTTCTTCAGTGAAAGAAAGTTGTGGAATATATGCACAGTGGAATCCTACTCAGCTATGAATATTAATAAAGTCACCTCTTTACCTCATCTTGGATGGAGTTTGAAGGAATCATCTTAAGTGAGATAAATCAAAAAGGGAAGGATGAATAGTCTTACTCATAGGTGAAGATGACTTCCTCATTTTCTACAACCGAGTAGTATTCCATTGTGTATATGGAGCATGACTTGAACTTTTTCCTATCTCTATTTTATTTGACAGGACACAGAGAAATTGATAGAAAGAGAAAGATTGGGAGAAAGAGAGACAGACAGACAGACATCTTCAGACTTGCTTGACCACTTATGAAGTATCCCTCACTGCAGGTGGAGAGCAGGGACTCAAACTCCGGTCCTTGAGAATGGTGATATGAGCATTCAGCCAGGTGAGCCAACACCTAGCCCTCACACCATAACTTTCTTAGTCACTCATATGCTGTTGATTATATTGTTACTTTCAAGTTTGGGCTATTAAAAATTATGTTGCTCTGACGATAAATGTACATGGATCTCTTGAATGTGTTTTTGCTTTCTTTAGATATATCCCCAGAAAAGGAATTACAGTCATTAGTCATAAGGTAGGTCCATTTCTAGCATTTTGAGAAGCCTTCAGACTTTTTTGTACAGAAATTTAACCAATTTAAAAGAATAATTTTCATTTTAAGCCAATAAGATTTGTAGTGACTCCTTATACAATAATAGCTAACTACACAAGTACTTTGTCCCTTCCTTCCTTCCTTCCTTCCTTCCTTCCTTCCTTCCTTCCTTCCTTTCTTTCTTTCTTTCTTTCTTTCTTTCTTTCTTTCTTTCTTTCCCTCCAAGATTATCACTGGGGCTCAGTGCCTGCACTGTAAATTAGGCCAGCCATGTGTTTACATGTTTTATTGGATATGACAGACAGAAATGGATAGAGGAGAGGAAGATAGAGAGGGGGAGAGAAAGATAGACAACTGCAGACCTGCTTCACTGCTTGTGGAGCTACCCCCCTACAGGTGGGGAGCTGGAGACTTGAACTGGGATCCTTGCGCTGGTACTTGGCCTTGCAAGTGGTGTGTGCTTAACCTGCTGTACTACCTCTGGGACCGGTCCCTGTGTAGTTTCTATATTGACTCCTAATTATCCCTTCTCATGAAAGAGTCACCTGTTTGTGTAATCTCTTTTTATGTTGGTTGAGCCGACTGATCATGTGACTTGCTTTTAGTAAAGCACATATGTGAAAGTGGTGAATGAATGTCATTTCTGTAACTAAGTTCTAAAATCATGATTTCCATCTTACTGTCTCTCACTTGTATCATTCCAAAAAAAAAAAAAAGGGGGGGGGATGGTATTGGAGAAGGCTTTGTGTAGAAAGTAATGGGATTGAATTCTGGCAAATTTCTGGATGGAACTGGGTCCTCTACTCACTAGTTTGTGAGGAGCTGAATCTTGCCAAAGTAAATTCAAAGAATTTCCTACAACTGAATCTTCAGATGAGACCGCAGCCTAAATAGAAACCTAAAGTGTCACCTTGTGAGAGATCTTGAAAGAAATCAAAGATACAGCTAAGCTTCAGGTGATCCTTGAACCTGTACAAAAACTGTGAGATAATTATGTTGCCATTTTAGTTTAGTTGATTGTTGAATAGTTTGTTATGCAGTAACGGATAACATATATTTAGACTGGCAGTTTTCTGGGAAGAATACATGGAATTGCATGTGTGGGTGGTTACATATGGAAAAACCCAAGTATATTTATCTCCTAGTTCTAGTAAGTTAACATGACAAAAATTTTTTTTACAGATGTGGTTATCATTAGTGACCTAACATTACGTTAGGGTTTGGGAGATTTTCCTGGATTAGTCAGAGGAAGATTTAATCACTTAAGCCTTTAAGAATAGTCTATTACCCAACTACTGTGATTAGAGAAAGAAGTGTCAAAGAGATGCAAAATGAGAAGACTAAATCTGTTGTTTCTAACTTAAAAATGGAAAAAGGGGGCCATGGGCTAAAAACAAACAAACAAACAAAAAAAAAAAAAGTGACCTCCAGAATCTGAAAAAATGAGAAAGAAGCAGTTTATTTCCTAGTGCCTGTAGAATAGAATATGCAACCATGATTAAAACCATGACTTTTGATCATTAAAATCAGTGTTAGAGAGATCAGGTTTTGGCAAACGGTTGATCACACATATTACCATGTGCACGGACCTGGGTTTAAGCCCCAGCTCTTACCATCAAGGAGAAAGATTCAAGAGCAGTGAAGCTGTTTTCTCTCTCTGTCTCTCTCTCTCTCCCCCCCATTCCACTCTTGATTTCTCTTTGCCTTATCAAAATAAATAAATAATATTAAAAAAAAAACAAAAAAAATTAGTGCTGGTGTCTGACATGCAAAAATGCCAAGATTTTATGTAATTTTCATTGTAAATTTATGGAAACTTGTTAGAGAATACTAGAAAATGAACATTTAGGGAGGTCTATCTGAACCAAATGAATGCTAATTCTTCTTTCTTTTTACTATTTAAAAAAAATTTTATTTATTTATTTTCCCTTTTGTTGCCCTTGCTGTTTTTTATTATTGTTGTAGTTATTATTGTTGTTAGGACAAAAAGAAATGGGAAGAGGAGGGGAAGACAGAGGGGGAGAGAAAGATAGATACCTGCAGACCTGTTTCACCACCTGTGAAGCAACTCTTCTGCAGGTGGGAAGCCGGGGGCTCGAACTGGGATCCTTATGCCGGTCCTTGTGCTTCGTGCTTTTTTTTTTAAAAAAAAACTATTTTTAAACATGTGAATTCAACTATGTAAGAGTAGCTTGTGTACAAACATTAATTGAGAATTATTGAGAGGGCATCTGTAAATTCATAAAATAATACACAAACTAAGCCATCAAATCTTTGCTATTATTACTTTTATGGTTGTCATTGTTAATGTTACTATTGTATAAGACTTCTGGAATCATTTCCTATCTTACTAATGATTCATTTTTTCTTTGTTCCTCTGAGAAAATATAACAATGGTAGCTATAAAAGATGTTTGGCAAGGGGCCGGGTGGCGCACCTTGGTTGAACACACAGGTTACAGTGCACAAGGAACCAGGTTTGAGTCCCTGGTCCCCACCTGCAGGGGGAATGCTTTGCAAGTGGTGATGCAGTGCTGCAGGTGTCTCTCTGTCTCTCCCTCTCTATCAACTCCTTCTCTCTTGCTTTCTGGCTGTTCACCCAGTAAATAAAATCAAGATAATAAAAAAAAAATTTTAAAAATGTTAGGCATGACTTTTGCCTGCCAAATTTTTTTACACTCAAACTTGAAACTTTAGTGTAAATTGCTACAAATTTGTGTTTTTTAGGGAAGTATCCAAAATCTTATTACCTAAAAACAAAGTGAGAGCTCTAATCACATCTTTCTTGTATTGTCAAATGGTAGTAGGAACAGACCCTCCCACACCCCTTTTTCTGTGTGATCTGATTGGGGACAAAGAGCAATGAATAGAGAATTCATAGAAGTAGAAGAAGATTGATGGGTAGTTCAGAGGATCCCAGAACCTATGCACAATTACATGAGAAAAATATCAAAGGTTGTAATGTTATCATAGCTGTAGCAGAATACATACTTTGATCAGCAATGTGAGATATCCATTCAATGATCTAGCCTCATGAAATAGAGCTGTAGACAAAGGCAAAAGCAATTATTATTTTTTAAATTTTTATTTATTACAAATGCAATTATTTTTACAGCATCTTTAATAGCCAACATAAACAAAAACAACACAGAAGGAAAAGAACCCACATGCCCATTGTTTATACTCTGCTTATAGTTTGAAAAAAACACTTTAAAACTCTTAATGGAAAAAAAAAAAGTTTACTGTGGTGGCCTAAAATAAGACCTTTCTTAATTATGAATCAGGTCTGAGGCTAGGGAGATACCATAATGTCTACGCAATAGAATTTCATGCCTGAGACTCTGAGCTTCCATGTTCAGTCCCCAGCACCACCATAAGCCAGAGCTGAACAGTGCTCTAGCCTGTCTGTCTGCTTTTCTCTTTCTTTCTTTCTTTCTTTCTTTCTTTCTTTCTTTCTTTCTTTCTTTCTTTCTTTCTTTCTTCCTTTATTTCTTTCTTCCTTCCTTCCTTCCCTCCTTCCTTCCTCCTTCCTTCCTTCCTTCCTTCCTTCCTTCCTTCCTTCCTTCCTTCCTTCCTTCTGTCCCTCCTTCCCTCCCTCCTTCTTTCCCTCCCTCCCTTCCTTCCTTTCCTCCCTCCTTCCTTCCTTTTTTTCTTTCTTCCTCTCTTTCTTTCAGTAGTCCTCTTTCAAGAAAAATAAGTAAATACATATTTTACAAATAAAAAACCTAGGTCTGTGTCCAAAACTTAGGTTTTTACTATCCTTTGCCTTTTAAATGAAGACATAATTCACCCTGTTTTACATTGGCTCAAATAATTGGATCTAGTTTCAATGGAAGTCCTTGAACCTTTTTACTTACCCAGTTATGATGTTTCATATATATATATATATATATATATATGAAATATTTACTTACCCAGTTCTGATGTTTCATATATATATGAAATATTTTGTTGGTCTGCTTCTAAATTCTGCTTCTAAGACCCCTTCTGTTTCATTGGTTTAATCCCCTCCTGCTTAACACTGTATTCTATTTACATAAACCAATGTTAACTAAGCTCTGCCCTGCCTCCAGGGCATTGGTTTAATCCCGCTGGTTCATACTCTCTTTTTGGTACGCCCTCTCTCCTTGTCACACCCTGATTTCCACCAATCTCTTTTTGCTCCACCTTCTCTACGTCACATCCTGTTTCCACCATACTTGGCGAGTATATATACAGCTTCTCTGTCACCAGAATCATCAGAAGCACTTCACCAGGATTTCCGTCTCCAACAGGCTCTGGAGAGAGAAATGGACACTAAATATTTACTGTTGATGCAATCTCAAAGACTGATCACTAGAATGGCCTCCTTGTTCTTGAGCAAATGGAAACTAGCATAACAGCAACTGAAACTGATTTTCTACATGTTCATTAGTGTAGAAACATGTCAGGCTAGCTTGGCAGGCAGGAGAGAGAGACGACCAGGGACTCATGGCTGAGTGGTACGCAGTTCAGTCTTTATTCATGTGGAACGCAGCACAACCTAAGCTATCTCTAATCACAATCTTGTCCTTCTATATGCTGAGGTGGAAGAGTCAGGTCTGAAGAGGATGTACATAGGATAGGGGGTGGGGGAGAAGGAAAAAACGTGCAAAACAGTGAGGATTAAACCAATGCCCTGGAGGCAAGGGCAGTACTTAGTTAACAGTGGTTATGTAAATAGAATACAGTGTTAAGCAGGGGGGATTAAACCAATGAAACAGAAGGGGTCGTAGAAGCAGAATTTAGAAGCAGACCAACAGAAACAAGAACTCAAACAAGTATAAAACAAAACTGTATTGATGTTATATGGTCACTTGAAAGAACCTGGCGCTCAATAAGTTGTTTCTGAACTGTATATATTCAGAATGGTGAACTGTTTCACAGGATGCAGGAAAATTCTCTACAGCAATCCTCAATCTGGAATCTGTATTGCTGGGTGGTGAGAATAAAAATGAAACAGTAAGATTATCACCTGTTTCCAACATTTTTCTAAAATATAGAATTTCTTTTCTGATTTTTTAATACATCAACATTTGATGGAACTAATATTGTAAACACTTCAGATCATTGTCCAAATGTCTCCCAGGCAGGCTTTGTAATATGGTGAGAAGGAATACAAGTGTGTGGATTCAAAAACAGAAAATTACACCCTCTTCACATTAGCTATAAGCTACTAAACTGTCTGGATTTTAATGTCCCTTTTAATAAGAGAATGAGCTAGAAAGAAAGTGACAAAGGGAGAGTAAATGCTATTCTACATTCATGGAGTTCTACTTGGTTTTTTCTTGCTTCTGTATAATACCAAGAATCAAGTTCAGGAGTCTCAAGTATACAAGACAAGGAGTCTGCTTGCTGAGTCACCTCCCCCGCTCTAGGTTTAAATTCCTTTCTCCTTTAAAAGAAGAAGAAAGGGCACAGAGAGTGAGCTCACTGGTTAAGATACCTTCATTGTCATATGTGAGACCCAACAGCTACACAACATGAGAGGTGATATGGCCATGATGAAGGCTTCACTTCTATGATTTTTCTTTCTCTCAGTCTCTCCTGGCATTCCTCTGTCTGAAAGAAAAAAGATGACCCAGAGTAGTAAAACTGGCCATGTGTGAGGACTGCTTCCATAAATAAATAAAATAAAGAAGTAAATAAAATCCTCTGCAGTAATGGAATTCAGTTTTGCTCTGCAAATTAGAAAATGTAAATTTGAACAAAGAAATGAAATACGGATGCACAAAAAACTAGAGGACATTGTTATGAGAAGTAGGAGAACACAAAGATATGGACAGATACTATATGCTTACGGCTTGATCATTGTTTAAATGGATATTTTACCTAAATCAATATGCGGACTAAAGGCAACCCCCTATTTAAATTTCTATGGCATTCTTCACAAATAGAATGATACAGAATGATAGCAAATAAATAAATTGAAACTGCTAAAGAAATACGGTAGTCAAAACCAAACTAGTATTATCTTTTATTTCCTGTACTTAAAAAAATTGATATCAACATATTTTCCCCTCACAAGGCTAACATGGATTTATATTTAGTGTCTGAGCTGAGCTTTTTTTTTTAAACTTTATTTATTTTCCCTTTTGTTGCCCTTGTTGTTTTATTGTTGTAGTTATTATTGTTGTTATTGATGTCGT
This sequence comes from Erinaceus europaeus, assembly GCF_950295315.1. Lineage (NCBI taxonomy): Eukaryota > Metazoa > Chordata > Mammalia > Eulipotyphla > Erinaceidae > Erinaceus > Erinaceus europaeus. Next base: position 79,958,563 of record NC_080174.1, on the reverse strand, counting down.
CGTTGTTGAATAGGACAGAGACAAATGGAGAGAGGAGGGGAAGACAGAGAAGGGGAGAGAAAGATAGACACCTGCAGACCTGCTTCACCGCCTGTGAAGCGACTCCCCTGCAGGTGAGGAGCCCGGGGCTCTAACCGGGATCCTTATGCCTGTCCTTGGGCTTTGCGCCACGTGCGCTTAAGTCACTGAGCTGCTGCTCGACTCCTGAGATTTTTTTTTTTTTTTTCTCTTAGAAGCTGCTGCCATGCTGCCGCTACATTAAAGAAAATTGTTTTGGATGTAAGGTTTTTTTTTTTTTTTTGTATAATAATAAAATATTTATTACACTTAGTTAAATGCCTGATTCCTGCCGTTCTCCCCCACTAGACTGTGAACTAGTAGAAGGCAATTTCTACTTCCTCGCCTTTTATATTTCTAGAGACTGGCTTAGGCTGTACCTTGTTGATATTTGGGTAAACACATCCTAGATGCATGAGCCAAACACTGCCACCCTCTGAGACCCGGCAACGGGAGAATCAGACAAACAGGAGAGTTGTTGATTTCTATTCACAGCTTCCATATTTTTCTGTGTGTTCTCTCCTTGTAATCCCCTTTAAATCTGGGACAATCAACATTCAGATTCGCACTGATAGTCCCGAAATGTCCTTGACAATCTCAAGTGACTTGCAATCAATATATTTTGTTGCTGCAATGCTCCTGCCTCGCAGGTTTGGATTAGGAGAGGGAATTCATCTCCAGAGAGTCTATCCCAATCAGTGCTATTGTGCTTCCTGTTGAAGAATATCTAATGAAGTCAGGACGATGCAAAGCAGATCTCTGGATTGGGGAGCCAACAATGTTGCAAGAAGAAAGTAAAAACTTCCCTTTGACTCTTTCTGAGTTTATGACCTGAGCCACCATCACACTATCTTCTAGCCAGTCTTCTGGAGAGAGTTATTCCTCTGTTCATGATTAGAAACCCATCCCTTTTGCCTTTGTCTTTGCCATTTTTTTTCTGTTTTCCGTGGTTTCTAACTATTTTAAGTACTAACCTACAGTGGCTTAGTAGGACATTCAAATCCCTTCAAATTGAGTTCAAACTTTTATTTTAAATTATTCAAGTGTGTATTTATTTGAAATAAATTACGTAAAAATTATTACAAGAAGAAACATACTGATAGTATATTTCTTTTAAAAAATATTAGTGATTTAATATTGATTTACAAAATTACAAGATAACAGTGGTACAAATCCACACAGTCCCCAGCACCAGAGTTCTGTATCCGACTCCCTCCATCGGAAGAAATAGCAGATCCTTTAAGGTTACAAATACAGCTTAACTATTATCTCTACCACTATCTGTTTCTATTTGTATATATTTGCCCATTTATTTTTCTGTGATACCATCTTTTCTTACTTTCTAAGTCACATACACACCTACTCCTATGTCCAAATGTCCCTCCCCTTTTCCTCTGGGTCTTGATGTAATTGGAGTTCAGAACTCTCTTGTCATTTCCTCCTGTCATTTCCTCCCTGCCGGGATGAGCTTCACTGATGGGAGACAGATGACCAGGGACTCATGGCTGAGCTGTATGCAGTATCTCTTTATTCATGCAGAACACTGCACAATCTAAGCCAAGCTAAATTAAACTAAACTAAACTCTAATCACAATCCTGTCTTTATATATATACTTGCCAAGTAGGATGTGATGAAGAGAGGGTGGAGCGAAAAGTGACTGGTGCAAATCAGGGTGACTATGAGAGGGGGTGGAGCAAAAAGACATCATGAATCAGTGGGGATTAAACCAATGCCCTGCAGACAGGGCAGTGCTTCCTTAACAGTAGTTATGTAAATAGAATACAGTGTTAAGCAGGGGGGATTAAACCAATGAAACAGAAGGGGTTTTAGAAGCAGAATTAGAAGCATACCAACACTTCCCTGCTGGGAATATGGACCAAAATTCTTTTTAGGGTGCAGAAGGTGGGAGTTCTGGCTTCTATAGTTGCTTCTCCACTGGACATGTCCACTGACAGGTCTAGCCATACCCCCAGCCTGTTTCTGTCTTTCACTAGTGGTGCAGGGCTCTGGAGATATGAGGTTTTAGAACACATTTATGAGGCATTCTGCCCAGGGAATTCAGGATAGAATTATGATAGTATCTGCAACTTGGTGGCTGAAAAGCAGTTAGATATAAAGCAGGACAAAATGGTTAATAATCAGGAACCAAAAAGTAGGAACAGAGCAGATGATTATAGGGATTTCAAGGTGGAAAGAAGCTAGGAACTGTATTTTAGGTATGTCTGAGTTCTTTCCAGTTATATTTTCTATCATATTCTGTTAGACTGTCTAAAATCTATTTATAATAATAAATAGATTTAATTAAATAATCTATCATTTATTCTTTCCCCATGTCTATAAAAATAGTTCACAGGTTATGATGTTGACATTATAATATGGACTTTCATGATATTCCAGTTTATATATTTTCCTTACCTTCCTTATAATTTCAAGTTACTCATAACACATTCATTTATATTTTATTCTTGTATTATTTTATAGTGTCTACTTATACTACTAGGTTAATGCATATATTTAAATGAAATAATTATACTCTACTATCCCGTTTACTAACATTCTATATCTGAAATAACTAACCCAAAGGTTTTCAGAGTAGGGAGTCAAAATTACTTGATAAATAAATAAATAAATATGTAAACTTTCAGCATTGCAATCACTTTTTTTCAGGTGTCATTCTATTTTGTCAACATGAATTGAAAAATGTGACTCTCAAAAGACAATACAAGAATGGTAGATGAGTTCTCTCCAGTAATGACCCCGTAGTTTTACAAAACTGACTCATGTGGCATTTGTCATTCAATGAACCTAAAAATCATTTTCACACAAACTGCTCTTATTCCAGGCCAGCTGTCTAGAAGCATAGAATTTATTTTTAGAGGCTTACTGTAAGAGTCTGCATGTATTTACTTAATCATTTATTAACTCCACAAGCATTCATAGACATCCTACTATGTGTTCAATATTGGCAGAATTATCCCTGTGAACTGTAATTTTATGAATTTTGTACCACTATTGAAATTGCTTGAGTTATTTTGACTTTATGAGTATATCATCTCAAATACTAGTTATTTCTGCACATTATTCATCACCTGCAAATTCAGTAAGTATGTTGTCAGTTCACAGAGGGAATATTTGTATGGAAATAGACCAAATAAAGAAGACTTAAGATCTGCCACAGTAATATTCAAATATTCATTCTAACTTGTCAGATTCCTATTGTAATATATGTGTGTGTGTGTGTGTGTGTGTGTATGTGTGTGTCTGTGTGTGTATACATATATAGGAGTGGATGCAGAAGAAATATAAGAAGGCAGAATTTTAGATAACTATGATTTAAAGACAGTGTTATACCTCTACCTCTTGGTAATGATTCTACGATTTGATAAGTAAACTGATGAGGAGGTTCCAGTTCCAAGGAGTAAACATCAATGCCTAAAAGACATATAAAACAGGAGAATCTAGTGATGCAACCAATATGAGGAAGAAGATATAAAAGGAAGTCCTAAAGGTGGGAGGAAATTTTTTTTTAATAAGTTTTTTATTAACAAGAGAACAGAGCATCATTCTTGTATATTGCCATGCCACAGAGTAGACTTGGGACTTGGAAATAATAGTTGGTCACAAGTATTCAGATGGTCTTTTGAGTGTGCCAGTCATTTCCCATGGGAGTAAAGCTGTTTGGGTGTGGAACTTAATCCAAATACTTATTCCACATTATAGCTACTTTCTCAAAAACTTTTCTTCTTCTTTGTCTCTCTTCTTTCAAGGGGGAAAAATGTCTATTGACTCAGTAGTTATGGCAACATGTAGCTAATTATCAGTGTAGTTCTACTAACCCTTGTTCAATATCAAGGATCAGCCTAGATATATTATCCATAAAAGGCATTTATATATTTTTATTATGTTGTATTAGACTTGCTATATGGTATTTACTGATAGTTTTGTTTCTTGTCAGAGATCACGGTAAATGACACATTAACTTTTTCTGTGTTTTCATCCTGAGACTGGTTTGTTAGAATCTTTTACAAATGAATCCATAGTGATTCCGTGTAAACACCTTGCTTTCCCTACATGCTAACAAGAAATCTGTTTTTTCCATTTCTTCTGCCAGAGATAAAGTCACATTTATACATCTTAATTTCTTGGTATTTTCTTATTTATCCTCTTATGAGATTATACCAGGTTTAGCTTGTCTTTGATGTTCTGGCAAATCTCCAATTCTTCATGATTTTCTCATGCAAGTATGGATTTGAAAAAAGAATTTGCACAGATTTTCATTAACACTTTCTGGAATTCAGAGTTGGCAAAAGATGTCAATTTTGAAAGAAAAATAAAGGTTTTTCATATGAAAGAAGACTGAGATGGTTTTTTGACATATGCTACTATATTTGTAAAACAAACAGTTTTTAGAGACCAGATTATTAAATGAGCATAAGATTTAGATTTTCATCGTATCCCCTTAAGCTTCTAGTTTTTCTTTCATACAAATTACATAGGAAACTACATGGTTTTTATTCATGGTATAGCTCTAAAACAGTAAAACACTTTTTGTACCTCTTATGGCTTAGTGGAAATAATGTGATTTTGGATTTAAAAAATCTGAAATTGTGGTCCAGGAGGTGGTGCAGTAGATAAGGTATTGGACTCTTAAGCATGAGGCCCAGAGTTTTATCCTTGGCAGCACATGTACCAGAGTGGTGTCTGATTCTTTATCTCCTTTCTCATTAATAAATAAATACAATCTTTATAAAAATCTGAAATTTAATTCTGATTCTACCGCTGAAAATTTTTTCTACTCTTAAGATTGCATTGATTCCTATAAAATCTTTCTTATCAACTACTAAATATCTGGATAATCATGTATATCCCTGGACTTGCTGCCCTGTATTAAATTGTGTAAGATTATTGAACTTTCACTATATGTCAGGCACTGTGTGTTGAACAGTAAAAATGAAAAGATATAAATTACTCTCTAGCAAATTACTATATTAAAATTAAGTGTATGAGCACAACAACTTTTGTAACTGACAGATAAAATTGGAAATTCATCTTTTTGAGACCAACAGAGACTCAGATGTTAAACAGTCTCATGTGTTAAACATAAATACATATAGGCTTTGAGTCAGGCTGATGAGGTAAACAGTTAATTTTATTCATAGTTTCTTCAAGATGGAGGGCTAGTCTCTGCCCTCATCTAACTTTCTAGCCCTATTCTCAACTCTGACAACATCTTCCCAGACAATATTTTTGTCCATCTACATGTTAGCTATCAGACCCAAGCAAAAGCTACAAAAGTCATAGGCTGTTGAGAGTATACCTAGAATGGACTTCCTAGCTTCTTTCCAACCTAAGATACCTATTCTCATGTGCTCTATTCCTACTTCTTGGTTCCTGTTTATTAATCATTTTGTCCTGCTTTATATCTTACTACCTTTCGGTGACCAAGTTGCAGACATTACTGTGATTCCATCCTCTCCAGTGTATCCTAGAACCTCAACTCTCACTACCCCACTAGGGAAAGATAGAAACATGTGGGGATATGGATTGATTTGCCAATGCCCATGTTCAGTGTAGAAGCAATTACAGAACCCAGAACTCTTACATTCTGCACTCCAAAAAGAATTTTGGTACATATTCCCAGAAGGGGAAAAGTGTCAGGGGTAGATAACCAGAGGGCTCTGAACTCCAACTTTATCATGACCTGGAGAGAGAAGACAAAAACAGTAAGGGCATTTGGATGTAGTCATAGGTATATGTGTGACTTAGAAAGGAGGAGAAGATAGGACCGTGGAATAAATGGGCAAATATATACAAACATAGGCAGATAGTTGTAGAAATAATAGTTGACCGGTATCTGCAGTCTTAAGATAACTATTGTAGCTTCCAGTGGGGGAATGGGGATACAGAATTATGGTGGTAGGAACAGTGTGGAATTATATCCTGTTATCTTATAATTTTGTAAATCAATAGTAAGTCACTAATAAAATGAAAATAAATATAAAAAAAGAAAATTAATCTTTTGAAAGTACATGGTAGACATTTGAATATAAGACTATGAAACAATTCTGGATTTTCCCCCCCACATCTAAAGGCCTTTATACCTTAAGTATTATAAATTATGAATTCCTATCAAATGACTTAGTGATCATGTGATCATAGCAAACATGAACCCCGGCTGTGGTAGAATCACTTTGAAACTATGAATTTCCTTACAAAGCAAGTTACCAAAGTTTACTTATGCATACTATAAAGTTTAATTAATTCAATTAATTTTTCTTTTTTAATATTTTATTTATTTAGTTATTTATTACTTTTGTTGCCCTTGTTGTTTTATTGTTGTAGTTATTATTGATTTTTATCCTTGTTGGATAGGACAGAGTGAAATGGAGAGAGGTGGGAAAGACAGAGAGGGGAAGAGAGAGACAGACACCTGCAGACCTGCTTCACCGCCTGTGAAGCGACTCCCCTGCAGGTGGGGAGCCAGGGGCTGGAACCAGGATCCTTCTGCGGTCCTTGCGCTTTGTACCACGTGCTCTTAACCCACTGTGCTACTGCCTGACTCCCTCAATTAATTTTTCTATACTTCAATTGCCTCATCCTGTGTAAAATGAAGAGTGAGGATAGAGACTAGTGCTTGGAAAATTATTATTACTCTTGAGATGTTTGCTACTATAATAATGTTAATAGTAGAAACTATTAAAACTCAGTAGTACTAATCATGAACTTATTTTTATACAAATAAAGGAAATACATCAAAATCAAAGTTATAAATTAGGAAATACAACTGCATTATTTACTGATGAAATGCTCATATACATTGAAAATCCAAAATAATGTACTGAAGAAACATTAGAATCGTATTTTAGTTCAGTAGCTCAGTTAATATAATGACCGCCATTGCATTGATATGTTAACAGAAATAGATACTTTCTCTAGTAGTGCTCTTAAGTCTTTCTGATAACTTGAACAAGTAATTTCGTATCTCTGGCGATATATTTATCAGTTTTTCTCTAAGTGAGGGCATTTTCATCTCTGCTCTGATCTATTACGGCTCTATGAAATGGTGGCTCATGAGATTTTCTGCTTTACTTCTCCTTGCCAGTGGTGTTTTTAAGTTGAAAAATCAGCCTGACACTTGCTAAGTATGAAGTACTACTTTGTATTAAAATGTTGACATAGTCTTGCCTTCACTGAGATTATAATAACAGACATATTAATATGTCCCGAACATTTTATTTGCTCCTCAGTTCTACCTAGCAATATGATTTTATTCATAAGATGAAATATTTCACAAATACATACAGTGTGAATGCCATTCAGAATACATTAAGTTCAATAAAGGTAGAAACTGAGTCATATTTGAGAGAAATGTAGTAAAACAAGTTGACAAACCACTCGTGTTTATTTCTGTTTTCTTCTTTTAATACCTGCATGGTAAAATAAAAGAGGAAACACACTATCGGTTCATGAAGATATCTCAAAATTTCTGAAAGACAATGCAAGGTAGCAATATCCTTTTCTGCTGTTTGACAGATCAGATAACTCAATGGCCCCCTTGCTGAAAGAGAAAAGCAATTCTGGATTTCATTCAGTGTTGATTAGCTAGCAGGAAAGGAGGTAAAAAGCAGTATGGAAATAAGAATCAGGAGTAGTTAAGCATGGCACTGCATACTGATTTTGTCCTGATGTTATTTGATGGAAACTAATACTTTAATTTACTTGGCATCAAAGGTACCATAAAATTAAAGGTCAACCTAAAGGTATAGGAATTAGTATAAAATTCCATCTCCTCTTTTGATAATTAAAGATAGCTAACAGTACATTGTTTGGTTTCAGCTTAATTTTCAACCCTTAGGGACTACAAACCTTGAAACCAACTGATATGCCCAACAAGGAATGAGTGGCTAAGACAATTGTAACATATACACACAGTGGAATACTACTCATCCAATAAAAAAAAATGATGAAGGCATGTCTCTTGCCTCATCTTGGATGGAAAGCTTGAGGGAATCCTGATTTTAAATATTTTCTTTCTTTATTTATATATTTGTTGGATAGTGACAGAAAGAAATTGAGAAAGAAAGGGAAGATAGTGAAGGAGAAATAAAGAGAAAAGCCCACAGGTGAGGACTGGGGACAAGAACCTAGGTCCTTGCGCATTGTAACATGTGTGCTGAACTAGATGTGCCACTGCCAAGCCCCTGAAGAAATCATGTTAAGTGAGAAAGACAAATACCAAATGAGCTCACTCACAGGTCAAACTGAAGACATCAAGATCAAAAGGGAAGACACAAAGTGAAAATTGAACTGTATGGGTGTCTTGCCCCAAAGCAAAGGACCCTACAGACATGTATCATAGGGTGATGAAGAACCCAACTCATGTGTCAACAATTATTTCAAACCACTATCCACCCCCCATGACATTATTTGGAAAATAATAATAAAAGTAAGTATAGAAACATCATAAGAACTACCTGTATAGTTACCTAAGAACTAGAAAGAAGCATTTTCATTTTGTACTTATTTCTTTTGTTTCATTATTATTTAATTATTTAAGAAAGGAGACATTAACAAAACCGTAGGATAGGAGGGGTACAACTCCACACATCTTCTTTCTTTTTTTTTTTTTAATTTTTTTTTCCTTTTTATTTATTTATTTTTTTTCAATATTTAGTTATTCCCTTTTTTGTCCTTGTTGTTGTATTTTTGTAGTTATTATTGTTGTTGTTGTTGTTGGATAGGACAGAGAGAAATGGAGAGAGGAGGGGAAGACAGAGAGGATGAGAGAAAGACAGACACCTGCAGACCAGCTTCACCGCCTGTGAAGCGACTCCCCTGCAGGTGGGGAGCCAGGGGCTCGAACCGGGATTATTTCTTTTTTTGTTTTTATAAATTATCAAACTTTTTTTTTTTTGGCCTCCAGGGTTATTGCTAGGACTCGCTGCCGGCATTGTGAATCCACTGCTCCTGGAGGCTATTCCCCCCCCCCCCCCATTTTTATTGCCCTTGCTGCTCTTGTTGTTATCATCATTGTTATTGTTGTTATTAATGCTGTTGATTTTGGATAGGACAGAGAGAAATAGAGAGAGGAAGGGAAGACAGAGAGGGAGAGAAAGACAGACACCTGCAGACCTGCTTCACCGCCTGTGAAGCGACTCCCCTGCAGGTGGGGAGCCAGGGGTTTGAACAGGGATCTTTATGTGGGTCCTTGCACTTAGCTCCACCTGTGCTTAACCCGTTGCGCTACCGCTCGACTCCCGATCAAACATTTTTTTTTTTTTTTACGGAATTATCAGAATTATAAGATTTCAGGAGTGTCTCACACCCCACATAGTGAATGTATCTCATTACAGCCCCCGCTAAAGTCAAATCTCTCTCTATTTGTTTATTGGATAGAGACAGCCAGAAATTGAGAGAGAAGGAAGATATAGAGAGGAAGAGAGACAAAGGGACACCTGCAGCTCTGCTTCATCACTTGCAAAGCTTTCTCCCTGCAGGTGGGGACCAGGGGCTTGAACCCAGGTCCTTATGCTTTGTGACACTTGCACTCAACCAGGTGAGCCACCACCTGGCCCCAACCTGTGTGTTTCTTATATTGCCTAGATTATTCCCTACTCAGATGCTTTACAAAAAAAAATGTTTTCGTGATCTTGACACATCTTTAAACTAGAATTAGCTGTATGCAACTGGACATACCTGTGAATTTCCTATTTTTAACAACAGGGATTAAGACAAATTTCCCTTTATACATATTCAATGATCTTGGCACTATGTTGTGAGGTTGTTAATAGTATTCTCATTTTTCATATGAAGAAACTAGGGCAATAGGAGGTAAAAGTATCTAAACCATCATGACAATAAAGAGGTAATTTAAGTATTGAACTTCACATTTTATTCCAAATCATCTTCTTAGCTTTTTACATGTTTAACCTATGTAAAAAAAAAAAAAGAGAGAAGAAGAAAGGAAGGAAGAAAGAGAGAAACACATATTTATAGGATGAATAGTCAGACATGAATCCGTATGGCCAATTACAATCATGTCCAGATGGCTAGTGCTCTGAGCTACCAGAGACCCCATTTGCTGCCCTAGTTACCTGCCATCATCACAATTAGGATGAGCATCAGCCCACACTTAATAAAAGAAACTGCATAATTTGATGGAAAGAACATGAGTTTTAAAAGCTGTTCTGGAATCCATTTTCAACTCTGGCATTTACAATCCATGAAATGTAGAACAATGAAGAGTTCAACAACTCTAAATATCTATTTCCAAATATGTAAAATGTGAATATTAATCATGTTTATCTTACAAAAGGTCAGTGAGCTAACTAATGACAGGAGTGCACCTAAAATTGACCTTGACATGGAACAGACACACAGTAGGTATCCAATTACTGTTAGTTGAATCTAACATGAATTAGTGTAACTTATTATTTTTAATTGTTTATTATTACTATTTATAACTGGATGGAAATCAAGAGGTGAGGGGGAGATAGAGAAGGAAAGAGACAGAAAGATACCTGCAGCCCCGCTTCACAACTCGCGAAGCCTTTCTTCTTCAGGTGGGGACCGGTAGCTCAAATCCCAGTTAAGTGTACACATTACAGTGCACAACAGTCCAGGTTCAAGCTTCATCAAAGTAAATAAGCACATGCATTGCAACATGTGTGCTCTAAGCACCTGGCTTTTTAAATACATATAGAGAGAGACAGAAATAAATGCAGAGATAGAAAGACCAGAACACTACTCAGCTCTGACATAGGGTGGTGCCAGAAATTAAACATGGAAATTCTAGAACTTCAGGCATGCAAATTGTGTATGCTAACATGATGATATCTCCCCGAGTTGTGACTTAGTGTCAAATTCAATGTCTTCATCAGAATGTATGTAATAAGTCATGAGATACTGAAGAACGACAGCATAAAGCCTGAAAAGACCCAGTGCTAAGTGAAAGAAATCATGACAAATCAATAGAACAGGGGGTTCTTGAAGGTCAGTAGTTAGAAGAAATGACAATGGGCTTCTGGATAAAGACAAGTCTCCAAGTCTTGGAGAAAGGAGTATGTGTTGTAATGAAATGGAAAAATAACTTGTACTAGAAATAAGTTTGTTTATGGTTATAGGAAGCATTACTATATTGCTATGTAGCTTGTGTATTGTGTTTTACTTTTTTTTGCCTCATTTGAGGTTTTCTGCTCATTGAAACAGAGAAAAGAAAAATTGTACTATGTCCTTTTACATGATTTTTTAAAAAATTGGATTACATAAATAAGTTGTGCTAAATTAACACAATAGAATACTACTAAACTGTAAGAAATGGTGAGGTCTTTTTCTTTTACTACAATGTGGAGAGAATTGGAGGGAATTATGCTAAGTGAAATAAGTGTAAAGCAGGAAGACAAATACTGGATGGCATTAGCTATAGGTGGGTCTTAAGTATCACACCAAGGAAAACACAAGGTTAAATGGGCCGGGCAGCATCTGGTTGAGTGAACACATTACAGTACACAAAGACCCAGGTTCAAGTTCCCAGTGCCTATTTGAAGGAGAAGCTTCATGAATGGTGAGGCAATGCTGCATGTCTCTCTCTCTCTCTCTCTCTCTCTCTCTCTTCATCACAATTTCTATCTCTGTCCAAAATAAAGAAATAAAATAGCTAAAAATAAAATACAACTTCCATTAAAAAGACAAATTTTAATAAACTGTGTTAATAAACACATTAATAAGCTGTGATCTAGAGGGGCTTGGAGGTGGTATACAGGCCTAAGTGCACATAATACAAAGCTCAAGGACCTGAGTGACAATCCCGGTTCGAGCCCTCTGCTCCCCACCTGTAGGGGTCTCGCCTCAGAAGAGGTGAAACAGGTCTTCAGGTGTCTCTCTTTCTATCTCCCTCTTTCTATCCCCCTCCTCTCTCAATTTCTCTCTGTCTTGTCCAATAAAAATAAAATTAAATAAAATAAAAACTGTGATCTATTCCAGAAACTTCATGGTCTCAGAAAGAATTAAGCAGGAAGGGCTTGGGAAATGCTGTACGGCGAATGGAACGGATAATTGTGGTGATGGGCAACGTGTTTTGACATCTGTCTAGGGGAGATGTGAAATTGTATTATGAGATGAACAGTTCTGATAAACAGTTCCTCAATTAGAAAAAAAAAAAGAAAAAGAAAAGAAAAAGAAACAATAAATGTCTGACAACAAGAGATGGGTGGCTATCTGTTCCTTTGGTAAGATGGTGTTCCACAATCTTTGCCATCCAGGACTTGTCCAAAAAATTTTTGGGGGACAACTAGGACTCTATTCATTATGCCATCTTGGAGAAAGCCTCTTAATCAGGGCAATGGAGCTATTAGCACACTGGCAGCCTTTTCTATTCTGAATTTTAAATCGCTAATTCAATTTATTTCTGGATAAAATATCTGTGTAAAGCAAGCCAGTCTGCAAAACTGACATTTCCATAAAAAGTATTGGGGGGAAAAGATCGCACACATGACTAAGCTATATTTTTAATTTAAATAAGTGTTCTGATTAAGTCACGAGAAGAATGAAAATGGCATAATAGGAGCATCATAATTTACTGAATTTGAGTCAGGTTCCTCTAACTCAGACAGCGCCGATGCAATAAAGCAATGCCCGGTGGGCAGATTGGAGTTTTGGAACAGGTCAGATCAAGGTTCAAAGTTTGATTGTAATCTCTGAGAGATCAGGAACATTTTGTATACTATTAGAGTCCAAATGCCTAAGAGAGCATCTGACTCAGAGTTGAAAATGGTCACATTTTTGATGAAAGGAACTGAAATAAAAATCAAGGGGTAACAACCACTTACCCATTGGAAAACATTCCATAGGTGATAATCACCTTACTGTGTCTCAACTGCCCCTTAGGTAGGAAAAAGACGATAATGTCTACTTATAGAGTCACCGCGTGGCTTAGAAATTGTGAAAGTAAGTGAGAGATGGGTTTCTGGAGTGGAATGTTTGGAGGCTTCATCTATGAACCCAAACAGTACCCCGGCATTTGCCCTGCGCTTGTTTCTTAGAATGCTTTGCTGGGCTGAGATGGCATCATAAAAAGAGGTAACTGAACCAAATATGAATCATAGCTCTAGCCTTTTCATGTTCTAGCAGAGTTCCTTTTACTATTACTTCTCTTTGTTTTAAAATTCACTGAATAATTTCAGGAGAGAGACACACACCAACAGATCAGAGCACTGCTCTGCTTTGACAGGTGTGTTATTGTGCCTGGGGATTCTTTTTTTTTTAATTTTCATTTATTGATTTAATTGTGATCAACAAGTCCACTGGATAAGAGGGGTACAATTCTACACAATTCCCACCACCAGAGTTCCATATCCCATCCCCTCCATTGGAAGCTTCTCTAGTCTTTATCCCTCTGGGATCATGGACCCAGAATAATTATGAGATGCAATCGTGGAAGGTCTGGCTTCTGTAATTGCTTCTCTGCTGGACATGGGTGTTGGTGGGTTGATGCATACACCCTGTTTTTTTTTTTCTTAAATATAAATTCTTTAAAAAAATATTTTAAAATAGCTAATTTATTTGGGTAGAGACAGAGAAAAATTGAGAGGAAAGGGAGAGACAGAGAGGGAGAGAGACAAAGAGACACCTGCAACACTGCTTCACCACTTGTGAAGCTTTCCCTGGGGATTCCTTTAAAATATTTTTTTCTTTTTAAAATTTATTTAATTTTAATCTTCTTCTAGCATTTGCCCTTCTTCCGTAGCCAGTCAACAGGTCAGGTTGAAAGCTGTCAGGAGCTGCTTGTTGCTGGCTTTGAAAGTGACTGGGATCCATGTGGATTCAGTCGGCTAGGAAGGATCGTCAGTTTCCCCAATGAATGGGGACTCACAGGATGCACCACGAGAAGGTCGATCCAATGCATCCCATTTAATTTTAATTATCAAAAGGATAGAGACTGAGAGAAATTGGGTGGGGGAGAGAGAGAGAGAGAGAGAGAGAGAGAGAGAGAGAGAGAGAGACCTGTTGCATTATTTCACAGCTCATGAAACTTCCTCCCTGGCAGGTGGGGGCTGGGGTTTGAATCCAAGTCTTTGCATATGCTAATTTATGTGCTTTACTGGTTGTGCCACCACTGATTCTATTGAACCTGGGGAAATAAACACATCAATCCTGTATTTCACCATGTGAATCACCTCCTCTACCTCCAGAAGAGTAATTTTACTAATGGATTCACAATTGCTACTTTGAAGAGAGGGAAAGAGAGAGATAGGTATCTGCAGATCTGCTTTACCCCTTGTGAAGCGACCTCCCTGCAGGTGGGCAGCTGAGGTGCAGGTCAAACTGGGATCCTTGCACTTTGTACTATGTGCATGTGTCAGGTCCCCACATATTGGGAACTTTAATTTTTTTTATGATTCTCTGCTATTCTATATTCTATTATCATCCTGGTTTTAATTTCAACAATACAATCTTAAAAAAAAAAACCCTTCCATTTTCTTTTCCTTTTTTCTTTTTAAATTTTACTTGACAGGACAGAGAAAGATTGAGATAAGGAAGGCAGAGAAGGAAAGAGACAGCAGGGGCCTGGTGGTGGAGCACCTGGTAGAGCTCCCATTTTACAATGTGCAAGGACCAGATTCAAGCCCTTAGTCCCTACGTGCAGAGGGAAAAGCTTCACAAGTGTTGAAGCAGGACGAAAGCCCCCCCCCCTCTGTGTGTGTGTGTGTGTGTGTGTGTGTGTGTCCCTCACTATCTTCTTTCCATTGCTTTTTGTCTCTATCCAGTAAAGAGAGAGAGAAGGAAAGAGATAGAATGATGCATACAGTATGACTTCACTGCTTGTGAGGCTTTCCTCCTTTAGGGGCTTGAACCTAAATCCTTGTTCATGGTAAAGTGTGTACTCAGCAAGGTGTACCACTGGCTACCCCATTCAACACTCCCATTTTCAAAATGAGGGGAGGGACTTAGAGAAATCAAGTGACAAGCTCAGTAGAGCTAACATCTGAGCCAAGATTTTGGAGTTTTAAAATCATTGTAAACTATAAAATTATGGGGCCATGTGGTGGCTCACCAGGTTTATCATATACATTACAATGCACAAGGACCCAGGTTCAAGCCCTCGGTCCCCACCTCAGGGGAAAGCTTTACGAGTGGTGATACACTGTTACAGGTGTCCCTCTGTCTCTTTATATCTCTATCATTCCCTTCCCTCTTGATTTCTCACTGTCTCTATTCAATACATAAATAAAGATAATAAAACTTTAACTCTAAAATTATGCAAGGTGCACTTGTTGATTGAAAAAATGGGCAAAGTTCAGCCATACCCAATTTTAACTTTCCTTAAGTCACAAAATGTTCTTTTAGCTCTTACCATGATGATATTAAAAACAAGGAAACTGGCTTTGGTTCAGTTGCTAAAAGCATAAGTAGTCTGGAACTATTAGCTTTTTGTTAGATATTAATAAATATACATCAGCCATACAAAAGCAAGGACATTATTTCAATTTATATTGTACCTATCTACCCTTCAAAGCAAAGAAAAATAAACAAAATATTATGAAAAGCCATGACTTTTAGACTTTTTTATATTTATTTTTCCCTTTTGTTGCCCTTGTTGTTTTTATTGTTGTTGTAGTTACTGATGTCATAATTGTTAGGACAGAGAGAAATGGAGAGAGGAGGGGAAGACAGAGAGGGGGAGAGAAAGATAGACACTGCAGGCCTGCTTCACTGCTTGTGAAGCGACTCCCCTGCAGGTGGGGAGCCAGGGACTTGAATTGGGATCCTTAAGCTGGTCCTTGCGTTTTGTGCCACATACGCTTAACCCGCTGCACTACCACCAGACTCCCGAAAAGCCATGATTTTAATGTTCATAATAGCAGTTGCTAACATTTGTTATGAACCAGTTATATAACAAGCCTAGTACTATGAGTTTTACATATATTAATTTATTTATACAATAAAATATTGATAAGACCACAGGATAAAAGGGGGACAATTCCACACAATTCCCACCACCAGAACTCCATATCCCGTCATCCCCTCCCTTGATAACTTCCCTATTCTTTATTCCTCTGGGAGTATGGACCCAGGATCATTATGAGGTGCAGAAGGTGGAAGGTCTGGCTTCTGTAATAGCTTCCCCACTGAACATGGTCGTTGGCAGGTCAATCCACACTCCCAACCTGTCTCTCTCTTTCCCTAGTGAAGCAGGGATCTGAGGAGGTGGGGGTCCATGGTATATTGGTGATGTGGTCCTTGTTTCTTATGTTCCCCTTTATAAGTGAGATCATCTGCTATTTGTTCTTTTTTTCCTGACTTGTGTCACTTATCCTAATATATATTTGACTCTCAACAAGTGAAAAAGCAGTATGAGCCAGGGAAGAGTGAAACTTCCTGCAGAAGTATACTTCCCTAGCCCTCTGTGTAGATAAATATAAGTATAATGTCCACTTCTCTCTGCAGCACTGAGTACTGTGTCACATGGCCATCAGTCCTGTAGAAGCCTTCCCAACTGCCTTCTCCCCAGTAAAGGCAGGTACAAAGCAAATTTGCATAACAAACTGTTTAAATATTCCATTTCGATCCACCTCCAAGGCACTCTTTGTCCTCAGCAGTTCTAATGGTTAGTGACCCCTTCAAAATCAACATCATTTGTCAAATCAAATTAGGTTTGTTACTAACAGCAAGGCAGTGACATTCATCTTTTTGATGCTTTCAAACCAGACTCAAGTGAAGTTCTTGTATGGAATCAGGCTTGGTATGCTGAATGAGTCACTTCCTGAAGGAGGCAATAGTCAGAAAACACGAGAATTAGCTTGAAGGTAAATATTGTTGGGTCACTAGAAATATATGCAGATTTGACATTTTCTTTCTGATTAGCATGTCTACAAATTAAAGTTTCTTTTTTGCATGTCACATTGGATAGTTCAGAAACCAGGGTAATGTCAGTGAGCACTGGTTAGAAACATTGCTGTGCTCTTGATAAAATAGGAGGACTAAGGGGAACATTTAACAAGTAGATACCCTACTTGGTGTGGTATGTGGAATACAAAACTGAAATGTTGGAAAGGGGGAGTAACTACTAGGAGTATCAACTAATGGGATTATCTTCTGTCTACCAGCTGCTAACATTACCTGCTTTAGTCTTTTTTTAGGTGTCCATTTGTGAACAAATGAGAGTTGAAGCAACAGACCAAATATCTAAAAGATAGTAAAATAGAACAGTTAGTGTTTCAACCTCTTGTTTGTTTGGTGCCAAAGCCCATTAATCACTTTGCTTCCTTAAAAAAAAAAATATATATATATATATATATATATTTGGAGAAAGATAGTCAGAAATTGAGAGGGAAGGGGGAGATAAAGAGGGAAAGAGATAGAGAGACACCTGCAGCTCTATTTTACCATGCAGTTATGCTTTTCCCCTGCAACTGGGAACCAGCGGTTTGAACCCAGATCCTTGTGCACTGTAGGTATGTGCGTAACTAGGTAAACCATGGCCTGGCCTTCACTTTGCTTCCTTAAAGAAACTGTGGAGCCAGGCTGTGGTGAGTCTGGCTAAGTGCATGCATTACACTGCTCGTGGACCTAGGTTCCTTCAAGCCTCTGTTTCCTACTGGCAGGAGGAAAGCTTCATGAATGGTGAAGTAGGGCTGGAGGTGTCTTTGTATCCACCTATCCTTTCTCAATTTCTCTCTGTCTCTATCAAATAAATAAATAAATGAATAAACAAATAAATAAATATTTTTTAAAAATTATTTAGCTTCAACAAGATATCTTTGGGTGTGGGAAACTTTTTTTCTGCCAAGGCTCATTTGAATATTTATAATATCATCCATGAACTATATACAACATTATCAACTTAAAAATGAACACTTAGTGTTGCTAGAAAAAAATCTAGATTTATTGAATTTTGAACTTCGTCTATAGTTGTCTTGGCAGAACTGAAAAAAAAATTTTTAGAATGGAACTGATGTATTTACATCTTTATAATGCTCAATCTAGTGATCAATGTCTGAGCATCATTGTCACAGATAATTCCAAAAAAGTCCATTTAATCTTTCTGCAAGTACTCAAAACTAGTTCTTTGCCCTAAATTTATATGTCATTTGTATGTCAATAATTCAATCTTGACCTTTCTCTTAGCTACGGATATATTTCCTGTCTACTTAGACTCTATTATCAGCATCCTAAATATTATCTATCCCAATATACAGTTTTTCTTTAAAAAATATTTACATCAAGGGCAACAAAAAGGAATAAATAAATTTTATAAATAAAAATATTTATTCCCTTTTGTTGCCCTTGTTGTTTTATTGTTGTAGTTATTATTGTTGTTGATGTCATTGTTGGATAGGACAGAGAGAAATGGAGAGAGGAGGGGAAGACAAAGAGGGGGAGAGAAAGATAGACACCTGCAGACCTGCTTCACAGCCTGTGAAGGGACTCCCCTGCAGGTGGGGAGTCAGGGGCTCAAACTGGGATCCTTATGCTGGTCCTTCTTCTTCTTCTAACGTTTGCCCTTCTTCCGTAGCCAGTCAACAGCATCAGGTTGAGCCTGATGTAAAGTTTCGAGACCTCCTTTGAATCTGGAGAGGTGGCAGTCGTTGACTATGTGAGTCATAGTCTGTCTGGAGCCGCAGGGGCAGTTCGGGTCATCTCTGGCTCCCCAGCGATGGAACATAGCGGCACACCAGCCATAGCCTGTTCGATAGTGATTGAGGAGGGCCCAATCATAACGTGCTAGGTCAAAGCCGGGTTGACGCTTGCAGGGGTCTGTGATGAGGTGTTTGTTCTTTACCTCAGCTGACTGCCAACTCTGTTTCCAAGAGACTGGAACAGAGAAGTTCAGTGTAGGCATAGGGGACCAGATTGGATGACGAGACGTCAAGCGTTGAACAGGGTGGGCGAAGATATCCACATATATTGGCAGGTCCGGTCGAGCGTAGACGTGGGAAATGAACTTAGATGATGCCGCATCCTGACGAATATCTGGCGGGGCGATGTTGCTAAGAACTGGCAGCCATGGAACCGGGGTGGAACGGATGGTTCCAGAAATTATCCTCATGGAGGAATATAATTTGGAATCGACCAAGTGGACATGGGGGCTACGGAACCATACTGGGGCACAGTATTCTGCAGTGGAATAGAATAATGCCAGAGATGATGATCGTAGTGTGGAAGCGCTCGCACCCCATGGCCAGTCTTGCAATGATGTTATTCCTCGCACCCACCTTTGCTGCAGTTTTTATGAGATGTTCGTGAAATGACAGAGTGCGATCGAGAGTAACGCCAAGATAGACTGGCTGGGCTTCATGCCGGATTCTCGTATCGCCAAGCTGCACATTAAGCTCATGTGAGGCCGTGGCATGGTGTAGATGGAAAACAGATGATACCGTTTCTGCAGTGCTAGGGATTAGTCGCCATTTTTTACAGTAATCAGATATCAGAGACATGTCTTTCGTGAGTGTTTCCTCGAGGATGTCGAACTTGGATGCCTGAGTTGCTGGTCCTTGTGCTTTGCATCACCTGCGCTTAACCCACTGCGCTACTGCCAGATTCCCCAAATATACAACTTTAATCTATTCAACAAAGTCACCTCATTCAAAGTTAATGGCACCACCTCTAAACAGATACTTCTTCTTCTTCTTCTAGCGTTTGCCCTTCTTCCGTAGCCAGTCAACAGCGTCAGGTTGAGCCTGATGTCTGCTTGTTGCTGGCTTTGAAAGTGACTGGGATCCATGTGGATTCAGTCGGCTAGGAAGGATCGTCAGTTTCCCCAATAAATGGGTACTCACGGGATGCACCATGAGAAGGTCGATATCATAATTCTCAGAATGCCTTTTTCTGTGGTTCTCTTTATCTTCACCCTTTGTTAAGTCAAGAATACATTCTAATACTTTCTAATTCTCTATGACCTTTTCTTTTTTTTAATATTTATTTTATTTATTTATTCCCTTTTGTTGCCCTTGTTGTTTTATTGTTGTAGCTATTATTGTTGTTGTCATTGTTGGATAGGACAGAGAGAAATGAAGAGAGGAGGGGAAGACAGAGAGGAGGAGAGAAAGATAGACACCTGCAGACCTGCTTCACCGCTGTGAAGCGACTCCCCTGCAGGTGGGGAGCCGGGGTTCGAACCGGGATCCTTATGCCGGTCCTTGTGCCCGTTCTTGTGCTTTGCACCACCTGCGCTTAACCCGCTGCGCTACAGCCCGACTCCCCTCCATGACCTTTTCAACACTATGCTATGTTAAGTCACCATTAGCTCTTAGATCACTAAAAGAGATTCAAACTTTTCTTTCATTGCATTTTTGAAGTCTGATGATCCACAGACATTTTATTGGTCTTCCCTAAATTATGCCAAGACACGCTAGAGCTTAAAAACTTTCAGTCATGCATTATTTCATTAAAACTAATGTAAACCTGTTATTGTGTTTTGGAAACTCTACATCTTTGGGCGCCATAAAACCTACTTAAATCAGTCCTTTTTGCTATTCATACTGGTGTCATGAATCTTTCAATTTCTTGAACACATTTATTTCTATGGGACGTTGCACTTGCTTTTCCTTGATCTTGGAATTATCTTCAAGTTTAACTCATTAACATTATCATTAGAATATATCTCAGAAAAGACATGTTTCACTCACTACATAATGAAGCCATCTTAAAGCAATGTATCATTTTGATTGAAGAATCTTGTTTTATTTCTCATATATATATTTTTTTTCTCTAAGAAACTATCATTACATAAAAAAAAAAAAAACAAAGAGGGAGTCGGGCTGTAGCGCATCAGGTTAAGCACAGGTGGCGCAAAGCAAAAGGACCGACATAAGGATCCCGGTTTGAGCCTTGGCTCCCCACCTGCAGGGGAGACGCTTGACAAGTGGTGAAGTTGGTCTGCAGGTGTCTGTCTTTCTCTCCCCCCTCTTTGTCTTCCCCACCTCTCTCCATTTCTCTCTGTCCTATCCAACAACTACTACAACAATAAACCAGGGCAATAAAAGGGAATAAATAAATAAAATATTTAAAAAAAAAGAAAGAAAGAAACTGTCTAGGTCAGGCAGTGGAGCAGCAGATTAAGCACACGTCACAAAGTGCATGGACCTGCATAAGGATCCTGCTTCGAGCCCATGGCTCTTCACTTGCAGGGGGTCTCTTCATGAGTGGTAATACAGGTCTGCAGATGTCTATCTTTATCTCTATCTTCCCTTCCTCTCTTAATTTCTCTCTGCCCTATCCAACAACAATGACATCAGTAACAACAATAATAATAACCATAATAACGATAAAATGACAAGGACAACAAAAGTGGAAAAATAGCCTCCAGGAGCAGTGTATTTATGGTGCAGGTGCCAAGCCTCAGAAATAACCCTGGAGGCAAAAAAAAAAAGAAACTGTCATTATTATTTGGTTTCTTGTTTATTACATATCTTCCTGCAATAGAATAGCCGGTTCACAAGAATACCTCAAGTGCTGGGGCTCGGCAATAGCCCACTGGGTTAAGTTCACATGGAGCGAAATACAAGGACCAGAGCAAGGATCCTGGTTCGAGCCTCAGCTCCCTAGTTGCGAAGGGGCGGTGAGGGGGGTGGGAGGTGTTGCTTCACAGGCAGTAAAGCAAGTTGGCAGGTGTCTTTCTCTATCTTCCCCTTCTCTCTCACATCAATAACAACAATACAATAACCACAACAACAAAATGGAAAAAAAATGGCTTGGAGCAGTGGATTCATAGTGCAGACACCAAGGAGGCAAAACAAGCAAACAAAAAAACACCCTTAGATGCCAAAGAAAATGTGTAGTGCATAATGATTGCTTAGCGTCATATACATCAAAAATACCTACTATTCTTTCCAGTACTTCATATAGCATGTAAGTACAGCCTGAGTACATTATATTCTGTTCCATGACCAAAACCATCTTTCACATATAACTCCCACATATTTCATCAGAGCAGAAGTTGGCCTTCATCTTTCTTCGAAAGCTTCCTATGCATTTAGTACCATAATCTCTAAGTAGTGAGTATTGAATAAATGTTGATGAATGGAAAGTCTAATGGGTTTTTCTCTCCATACATCAAGATTTTTTTTGAAAGTTAGATAATAACGCCTACTTTATATCTGACGTTTTAATACAACTGCCTGTCTTCATTATCCTTTGGAATTTCATCCTAGTCTACTCTTTCAAAAAAAGCAGAAAATAAGGCAAAATTACTTTGTGAGCAATCCACAATTGGATTTGCATTTAAAAATTGCCAAGTGAGCACTCCTGCCTGATGACCAAATGAAATTAATTGCTCCTAACTCAAAGTCTCATCTAATGGGAGGGGAACGTTGTGTGTGTGTGTGGGGGGGGTGTTCTAGGAGAACTCATTATTTGTGTTTATAAGGTATTCACAGTATTCTCTCACTTGTTAGCCATTATAAATAAAGCTAGTTAAGATACTATCTCTAGGACAAGCTCACCTACACAGTAAGCCTGTTCTGTTATGTGAATGAACCAGGTTTTGCTGTTTATATTATAAATATGTAATAGAAATATGAGCTAGCTATGATATCTATAAGACTGGGAAAACTAGGCCTTTGCATAGTCGGGAATCTGTTCTGTGGCATAAGCTAAACATAGAAAAGTGGTATTCAAAATTGTATTGATTAGACTTTAAATACTCTCATCTTTCCCCAAACCACATGAGAATTTTCTAAATAATAGTTTTTAATTAAAGAATATTGTACATATACTAGTTCTTGTCCTTCAGTTGATGGGTTCAATGTTGCTAAATACTTTGTCTTTGGGGAAAGACTTTGTGAGTCAAAAGTCAGATCCTCATTCTTTCTTTTTGCTGTAGATGAAATGCTTCTTCACACTCTGATATTCGCCAAGGTTGCATGGCAAGGCATCACAAAGATTCAAGATTATCACTGACTATCTAGTGAAACTGATATTTTTCCTGCATCCTGATGTATCAGGGTCTTGCTAAGAACCCCCAAACCAACTGATGAGTTTATCCTAAAGTATGAAAAAAAGATATTAGCTTATTGTATTGCTTCTGCGTGTGTATTTTCTATATATAAATTAGAGGAATAGAGATTCCTTGACAGGTTACTTGATCCAGCCCATCTGTTCCTTTTTTTTTTTGTCTCTGGGTTTATCTCTGGGGCTTAGTGTCTAGTGTCTATACTATGAATCCACTGATTCTGGACGCCATATTTTTTCCCCATTTTTGATATTGGATAGGGCAGAGAGAAACTGAGAGAGGTGGGGAAGACAGAGAGGCATAAGGAAAAGATAGACAACTGCAGACCTGCTTCATAGCTTACAAAGTGACCCCCCTGCAGGTGGGGATCTGGGGAGCCGGGGGCTTGAACCAGGGTTCTTGTACCAGACTTTGTGCTTCACGCTGTGTGCTTAACCCAGTGCGCTACTTCCTGGGCCCCCTCTAGCCTTCATTTCTTCCTTCTCTCCTTCCCTTTCTTTGTCCTTCGCTCCATTTTTCTCTTTCGTCTTCACTTACCTCTTTCTTTGTCTTTTCCTTTCTTTTCTTATTTCTTATTTTCACCTAGGATTTACTTAGGTTTCACATCTACACATTTCTACTATTCCCAGAAGACACTCAACCCCTTTTCAATCACAGAAAAAGTGGGGAGATAGAGCAAGGCCATGAGATAGAAGAGAGACACCACAGAATTGTTCTACCACTTATGAAATGTCCCCTGTGTGTGATGCTTCTCCGAAGTGGCTAGGACCGTGTCCTGGGATCCTAGGGTAATGTGGGTACTCTACCAGCCTCAATTCAGAATGTCTTATTATTGGAATTATTGGTGCAAAGAGATGCAGCATAAAAAAAAAATTCTGGGCAGGGGTAGATAGCATAATGGTCATGTAAACATACTCTCATGCCTGAGGCTCTGAAGTCTTAGGTTCAATCCCCTGCACTGCCATACGCCAGAGATGAGCAGTGCTCTGGTAAAAAAAGAATTCTTATGAATCACCATATTTGTTAATATATTAAAGGTTCTGTAGACTCCTATAGATTAAAAGAAAATATTGCTTTTCTTCACTCCTTCAGCTACCTGCCACTATTTCTTTTAGTGTATAAGCTGCTTATATCTCATGAAATTTAAACGAAGTAAAACACACTTTGGGGAATAGTGTCTCAATAAAAAAATAAGTGAGGGGAAGGAAAGGAAGGAATGAGGTTGGGGACAATTTGTGTTTCTGGTGGACGATGGTGGGAAGGGACCTACTTTGTGGCAAGAGTGTTTTGTAGACACCAGAGAGATGAGAATTTATACCCATGTGTCAATAACTTGTTATGTAGTGTACTAACAACAGAGAGTATGCGAGAAAAGTGACAAACAACTTAAGAAGGGAGAAGCTCTTAAACTCTCATTGTTTACTTTTTATTTTATTTATTAGTGATTTCCAAAATTATAAAATAATAGGGATAGGGGGTCAGGCAGTAGCTCAATGGGTTAAGCACATGTGGCATGAAGCACCACCAAATTACATAAGGACCGGTTCCAGCCTCTGGTCCCCCACCTGCAGGGGAGTCGCTTCACAGGCGGTGAAGCGGGTCTGCAGGTGTCTGTCTTTCTTTCCCCCTCTCTGTCTTCCCCCCCCTCTCTATTTCTCTCTGTCCTATCCAACAACGACAACATCAATAACAACAATAATAACTACAACAACAATACAACAAGGGCAACAAGAGGGGGGAAAAGCAAAAAACAAAAATAATAGGGATATATTTCCGGCCATTTCTATCACCAGAGTGTTGTGTTCTCATCCCCTTCCAGTGAAAACTGCCATACTTCTCCCAATATATGTGTGTGTGTGTGTGTGTTTCTTCCCAATTTTTAATCGCTCATGGCCCTGTCTTTACATCCTTTCTTTTTTTTTTTTTTTTTTTTTGCCTCCAGGGTTATTGCTAGGGCTCAGTACCTGCACTATGAATCCACTGCTTCTGGAGGCCATATTTCCCCCCTTTTGTTGCCCTTGTTGTAGCCTTATTGTGGTTATTGTTGTTGTTGATGTTGTTCATTGTTGGATAGGACAGAGAGAAATGGAGAGAGGAGGGGAAGACAGAGAGGGGGAGAGAAAGACAGACACCGGCAGACCTGCTTCACCGCCTGTGAAGCGACTCCCCTGCAGGTGGGGAGCTGGGGCTGGAATCAGGATCCTTATGCTGGTTCTTGAGCTTTGCACCATGTGCACTTAACCCTCTGCGCTACCTCCTGACCCCTCTTTACATCCTTTCTAAGTCACATATACACATATTGCTACTAGGAATGTCCCTTTTTCCGCTTTCCTCTCAGATAACAAAAATAGTGTCTGACTTCCTCTGATGTTTTCCAGATTTTCATTCTGCTCAGAGATGGTATAAACACAAATATTCCTGATCACAAATGTTCTGAGACTTGGTGAAATTGGGGTTCACAGCCTGCTGGTGATCTTTCCCTAACAATTTCCTTTCTAGCTATATGGACCAAAATTCTTTTGGAGTGCAGAAGGAAGGACTTATGGTTTCTGTAATTGTTTCTCTGATGAATGTAAACATTATCTAGTGAATCCTTAGCCCAGTCTCTATTTTTCCCTAGTTGGAAGTTTTGGTACATGTGGGTGAGGACATATGCATCAGGAGGTCAGGGTGGAATCTTAGTAATGTCGGCAACTTGGTAAGACCTTAGACACTTTGCAGAGTTGAGTGCTATAAAGGTAGAGGGGGTCCAGTAGACTTTGGTGGTGTGTTATTGGTACTTAATAGTGAATAGGGTGTGATAACATTCATAGAGTAGAGGTACGAAATTGCATCTTTAAGAGATACAATTAAATAAACAAATTGGAACTCACTAAAAAAATTTTAAAGTCAGGGAAAATGTTAGAGATGGAAAAAGAAAAATAGTACTGGACCAAGATGAAGATTTATATTCTTGTTTTGAACAGCCCACATTATTCCCATTTACTAGATACCAATTGATATCACTTTCTTTATCATCTGTCTGGGTTTTCTTTCTTTAATTTGGCAGCAATTTTCCTACCAAATAAGGAGCCACTTTAAAGAAATAATTAATGGGAAACATCTTTTCAAAAGCATCCATATAACCTTATACAAATATAGGTTATGATTCTTGTGAAAATGATTGTTCAACATCCATACTAAGGCTCAGTAATATCATTATTTGCATGTTAATAAAAATTTAGGTTTGTAATAAAAATTTAGGTTTAAGTAAGGAGAGTTTATTTATAAAGAATATTACAGTGACTTAGAAGGACAGACGAGAGAATGTTCTGTCCATAAGATCTGTGCCTATCTCCCTCCACCATAGAAAGACTTCTCCGGGGTAGGGTGGAGGTGCACTGGGTTAAGCGCACATAGTAGAAAGTACAGGGAAGTTGAAAAACAAGATCAGAAGAGAAAATGGATTCCAGAAGAATTTAAAGACGGGTGCTGTCTTTGCTAATCTCACAGTAGCCTATGACACGGTCTGGCACCGTGGTCTCCTAGTCAAGATCTCAAGATGCCTGCCTACATGGGTGGCCAACACTATATCGTTTCTTCTCCAAAATAGAAGATTCCGGGTGCATCTGGGTGACAAGTCTAGCAGATGGAGACTTGTCTCAAGTGGCCTCCCCCAGGGCTCTGTTCTGGCTCCTACGCTATTTAATATTTACATCAATGACCTCCCAGAAACTTCTTCAAGGAAGTTCATCTACGCCGATGACATCTGCTGTGCAACTCAGGCATCCAAGTTCGACATCCTCGAGGAAACACTCACGAAAGACATGTCTCTGATATCTGATTACTGTAAAAAATGGCGACTAATCCCTAGCACTGCAAAAACGGTATCATCTGTTTTCCATCTACACCATGCCTCGGCCTCGCGTGAGCTTAATGTGCAGCTTGGCGATACGAGAATCCGGCATGAAGCCCAGCCAGTCTATCTTGGCGTTACTCTCGATCGCACCCTGTCATTTCACGAACATCTCATAAAAACTGCAGCAAAGGTGGGCGCGAGGAATCACATCATTGCAAGACTGGCCAGCTCCTCATGGGGCGCAAGCGCTTCCACACTACGATCATCCTCTCTGGCATTATGCTATTCCACTGCAGAATACTGTGCCCCAGTATGGTTCCGTAGCCCCCATGTCCACTTGGTCGATTCCAAATTATATTCCTCCATGAGGATAATTTCTGGAACCATCCGTTCCACCCCGGTTCCATGGCTGCCAGTTCTTAGCAACATCGCCCCGCCAGATATTCGTCGGGATGCGGCATCATCTAAGTTCATTTCCCACGTCTACGCTCGACCGGACCTGCCAATATATGTGGATATCTTCGCCCACCCTGTTCAACGCTTGACGTCTCGTCATCCAATCTGGTCCCCTATGCCTACACTGAACTTCTCTGTTCCAGTCTCTTGGAAACAGAGTTGGCAGTCAGCTGAGGTAAAGAACAAACACCTCATCACAGACCCCTGCAAGCGTCAACCCGGCTTTGACCTAGCACGTTATGATTGGGCCCTCCTCAATCGCTATCGAACAGGCCATGGCCGATGCGCTGCTATGTTCCATCGCTGGGGAGCCAGAGATGACCCGAACTGCCCCTGCGGCTCCAGACAGACTATGACCCACATAGTCAACGACTGCCACCTCTCCAGATTCAAAGGAGGTCTCGAAACTTTACATCAGGCTCAACCTGACGCTGTTGACTGGCTACGGAAGAAGGGAAAACGCTAGAAGAAGTAGAGGAAGAAGAAGAAGAAAAGGAGGAGGAGGAGGAGGAAGTAGAAGA